>NW_028289440.1:260000-500886 GCF_059628265.1 Tinamus guttatus
CACTTGTCCCTTTACAATATCATCTAAAATCTATTCCAGCCTTTCCATTCAGTTTGCTAACAACAGCCCTGCAGTCCTGGGTGATCACCATCTTTATCTGCTTCAGCATCATTCCTCTCGGACTTCTTTAACATCTAGTTTTTCTTCCTACCACAAAATATGTATGAATGATAACATAATCTATTAATTTCCTTGCCCTTTAGATCAGTCCACTTGCTTATAGATCTTTTCACCATCTTCTAAAACAAAACTAATCTTCTTACCCTTTTTGCCAGGTTTCTTCTGCTTGTATCTATGTTTACTCTTTCAGTAATCTTTCCCTTATGCAACCTGTCTAATTCGTTCTTGATAACCAACTTTATTGTCTCTTTTCCACACTCTCCTATTGGCTTTTTTAATTCTAATATTTACCTACCTACTCCTACCTCTCTTTTATGAATGATTTTTATTCAGTTGTTGTCAGTTGCGTATTCACTAACTCTGTCTTCTGATCTACATTGCCATTGATTTTATATGAAGGCATACGACTTTCTTGATCTTTTTTCACTTGCAAGTCCCTTCTCACTGCCCTCAAACAGAACAATGCACACAACTGATGTGAGGTGGCCAAAGCAAGAGAGGTCAGACAAAATCTAACAGTGCTGTCATGACCTTTCGACATCACGAGGACTCTGAGATCTCAGAATATGTAGTTCAACTAACCTTTGAAGAAAGAGAAAAAAAAGGCATTATTTCTTTTTACTTTCAAGATGTGTATTGGATATTTTAAAATGTGTCATTTTACTTTCACAAATCTAAGATTACTTATACTTGCTGAATGACATGTTAAATAGTCTTTCAGTAATACCTCTTCAGACATTTTGCCTGAATAATGTAATCACCGCGGTAACTAACTCAGCCCCTCCCTTAGCTAATCCTACATGCACCTTCTCTTTCCCTCATCTTTAATCCAGCTTCTCAGGAAGATCATTCACATTCTTATACATTAAAATATTATGCATTAAAAATAATCAGCATATTTCTATTTTTTGTCTAAATTTAAAAGAGACTGATTTTTAACTTTCTGTATATACAAGTGATAGTTAATTAGTTGAATAAATAAATGTTTGCTAGTATTTTGTGGTTGCTTTTCAACTGAGACATAATATTATCTAGCAGATCAGAAAACAACATCTCATACACGTGATAGTATCTTTTACGGTGACTACATATGAACTGAGTTTCAAGTAGGCCATAATATTCAGCAGAGATCAAAGTGATATAGACAGCAGTAATTGCTGTCTGTTGATCACATGCTATGCCTATCTAAAGAAGACCTAAAGAGA
Source organism: Tinamus guttatus (assembly GCF_059628265.1). Classification (NCBI taxonomy): domain Eukaryota; kingdom Metazoa; phylum Chordata; class Aves; order Tinamiformes; family Tinamidae; genus Tinamus; species Tinamus guttatus. The sequence goes on from NW_028289440.1 coordinate 261,326, forward strand.
TGCTCTTTAGATGCTCAGAAGAGATGTTCTGGCTCTGCTGATTTCATCGACTTAATCTCTGTTGTTTGGAGTGGTAGTCACAAACTAGACACTTAGTGGTAAAAATATGAGATGGACAGTTCACACATAGAAAATCCTACAGTGTGCAAAATGAAAAGAAACCGGCAAATAGCCACAGATAGGTTACAAAGGGAAAATGGTTAAAACCTGAGAGGAAGAGGGAAAGAGGTTGCCTATAGAGTTGCCTATACCCTATGCCAATCTATGCAAGAATCAGAACTGCTTGATATATCCACCAATAATTTGGTAGGAGGGCACAGCAAAGCATGAGAATGATACACAAGTATTCAAAATTGTTGTATCCTAGATAGATGGCTACATGCTACAGGAGAATTTCACATTACTGTGATAAAATTGCAAAATAGTGAGTGATATAATGGCAAATGAAATTAGATTTTGATAAGCACAAAGTATTGCACATGGAACAAAACCGATTACTTATAGTATGCAATTACTCTAAATTAGTTACTGTTCGAGAAAAAGATCTCAGGTCACTGTAGATCGTTCTCCAAAACCACAAACTTAATACAACGGCCTTCAAAAGAGGAAATCGAATGTAAGGAAATTACAGATCGAACTAGAGAGAGTCATTATCCCTCTAATAAGTGCATAGTATGCCCACATCCTGAATATCATGTTCAGTACAGGTTGTTCTGTCTAAAAAGGAATTCAAAAGATTTAGAAAATGATACACAGAAGAGCAAGAATAATAGAACTAGGGTACAGCCATTATATTATCCTATTTATAAAATTATTTTTTCCCCTTTTTTCCCTTTTTTTCATGTATTCAGAATTAAATTACATTTGTTACAGGGTGATGTGCAGGTGAATATGAATATGAACTTGTAGAGGACTGATCTGAATTTTCAGAGTTTTTCCCCCATTAGTGTAAAATAATCTTTGGTTTGGTAATTTCTTAGCATGCTACTATCTGGAGGCCTGACGTATATGGAATATAAAACATAGTTCTACACCTATCTCTGTGAATAGAGATGCATACTGAAGTGATTAACAAAGAGACAATTTTATCAGCATGATTGGCAGTTATCGGAATATACCATCACATTTTTTCTGGGCTACAGAGCTCACCATTAAAAACACTTGATAGTAGAAGTTACAAGGAAGGAAAACAGATGATGTAGCAGCAGAACAAAATAGAGTTGCATTTGTTTTTCTTAAAAAAGAATCAATTTGAAATTATTCTTGATGAAAAATAGTTGTAAGATTTTCATAAAATATTCAGCAATGAGAGAGGAGTTAGTGCTGGAATTATTCTGCCAAGCAGAATATCCAATAACAGATAAAGAATATCCAATATTCTAATATCCAATATCCAAAATATAATTAGTTACTTCCACAAAATTAGGCATTTTAATTTAGTTATTATACAACTAATATACAGCTAATATATATAGAGAGTATACAGCTAATTCCCCTGTACTTTACTCTATGCTAGAATTCTATGCCTTCATCCCATTTTTTGCAGCTTTTTTTGATTTATCTCAATTTTTAACTCTTGCAAAGTTTACCTAGGACTTATAATTTACCTTCCTCTCACATTCTCTGCTGCTTCTCTTTTTGTAGAGACTCATTCTTTCATCATACTTTCTGTGTCTTCCTGTTGAGCTTAGGCTCTGGATACACACATTCTCCCTCGGCTGCACATTTCAAGACCCCTTTGCACTTCAAGACCAAGTGTAATGGTCCAAACTGGAAAGCTATTGTACATTGAGGAGTTTGTGGCCCATATAAAAAAGTGTAAGAGTAAGCACAGACATGTGTGGGAGAAGGGCCTTCTCCCACGGCCATATACTGAAATGTACTGCACATATCGCTTCATCTGCGGGACTATACTCTGATGAAGATATCCCCTTGAGCTTACCTGGCTAATTTTAACAGAAAAACCTGAGGCGGCATCCCCTTGGTATCAGTGCTAATGCTGCTGGCAAGTTCTCATCTTTATCCTGAAGTGAAACAACATGTTTTCCTTCTGTGCTACAGCAGATCTATGAAAAACCCATAAGAGCCCTAAATATTACACTATTGGTGAATCTTGCCATGGTTATAATTTATGTAGCATGTCATGGACTGACTGGAGGTCCTTCTGACAGTAAACAAATATAGAAGCAGCATCAGAAGGAATGTTAGATTTTATAATCTGCTATCACTATTTTTTTTCTGAGATATTAATAAAACTATATCTTTCTTGAAAGGGAGAGTTTATGCCTTTCTCATTGCACCCAAAAGTACAAGCATCTCCTGGTGCAAAACACCAAGAAAACAGTAGAGTCACTAAGCACTCTTATGCAGGGTAGTCTGCATAAGACAGGGCTCAAAAACTAAACAAATGTTTCTTTCTCAAAGAAGACCCCCAAGCACACTGTCTAATATGTCCTTCTCCCATATTCAGAAAGTCGTATCAGAATGGATCATCAGAAAAGACTAGCTAGCCATCACTGAAGATATTTCAGCAACAAGTAATGTTGCTTCTTTCAGCTTTTCCTTAGAATTCAATACTGTCAGGCTGTTAGTAAGAGAAACAAAGGCACAGGTGGTCTAGGAGAAGACATTCTTTTGGCATGAAACAGAACAGCTACAAATGAATATTCATGGAAAGAAAGAGACTGGAAGAGGAAAAAAAAATCCACACTTTAGAATTTATCTCCAACTTAGGAAATTAATAAAAATCTTACACCAAGAGCAGAATGCTCTTGTTTTTCTAGTCAAATTCTGTTATTAGTCAAAATTGCATGACAGAATTCTATTCTCCCTAAAATGCTTCAGGCATCACTCACATTTTCTTTTCTCTTGTCCTTGTGGGACACGAGACAGAACAACCAATTAGGATCATGAGTTGTGCTTCTTTACACAGACTATTTAGATTGGAAAAACTCAGGGTTTTGAAAAGAAGAGATGATGCCAAAAAGAAGAGTTCCCCAAGAAAACCAGTGGAAACAAGGTGAAGATCCTGGGTGGCAGAAACATCCTGGAAGTGGTGGAAGATCCTGGAGATCAGAGAGAGATGTGTCCAGGCATCACACATGTCTATGTGCTGGGAGATGCCCAGGGACACTGGCTGGTAATGTTCAAGAGTGATGTCTTTGATTAGAAGCACATAAAGACCTGACACAACTTTCTAATCAACCTTCCTAGAGTAGCAGGAATTTCCCTGCAGGAAAGGGAAATCAAGACCTGGTGGATGTAACATTGGCAAGGAAATGAGGGGTTGGGCATGTGAGATAATCAAACAGGATAAAAGCTCCAGATTGACCCCTGAGACCACTATGTGTTGTCATTTACTCTGTTTTGCTGGTGACAAACTTCCTATGCAGATCCAGGTCAGGAAAGCGTCCAGAACCTCAGCTACCCCAGTTTCCTCTGCTGCTTTGGGATAACAGTGTTGTGGAGTTCACCATGTGATCAAATCTTAGGGGAAGTGGGTGGCTGAGTCCCTGACCAACAGCCCAAAGATAGACATTCCCTCTTTTCTTCTGAATTGAGAAAAGTGATAATGCTTTCATAGAATCATAGAATCATAGAATGCTTAGGGTTGGAAGGGACCTCTAGAGATCATCTAGTCCAACCCCCCTGCATACGCAGGGACACCTAGAGCACGTGGCACTTTCGCTCCATAAAATTTCTCTTCCTCTTTCGGATTATAGTTAATACATATATGTCCCGATCCAGTGTCAAAGGAGGTTTCAATATGATCCCAAGAGTGAGATTAAGACACAAACGAGGTAAAATGCAAAAACTTACAACCTTTTAAGTTTTATTCTCATAAGTGCGATAGGACAGAGATAAAAAAAAAAAGGGGGGGAAAAGAAAGAAAAGATAAACAAGTGAGAGAGATGCAGCAAAATTATAGTTACCACCACCACCAGTCCAGCTAAGTGTCATTGACTCCACTTTGGTGCAGGTACAGGTGCCTCGGTGCTTTGATGCAGATGACGTTCCACACACCTTGGAGGAGAAATACGTGTTCCTTTTATATCCCCGTTTTTGAAGAGTCCGCCCACTTTCTGTGTGCTCTGGTGTTCCTCTTCACCCAGCTCCAGTGCAAACACTGCTCCGCAGACACTGCTCAGTATTGTTTGGGTCTTGTGATGGTGGAGATAAAACACCTGGAACTGATACCACAGTCCTCCCAGAAGCAGAATGCCAAGGCCAAGAAGTCGTAAATTGTATGGAGATAAGATATCCCAGTCTTCCCAGAGATGGGATGCCAAGGCCCAGGACTCATAAATTGTATGGAGATATCCCAGTCTTCCCGGATCCAGGATGCCAAAGCCAAGGAGTCACAAATTGTATGGAGATATCCCAGTCCTCCCAAAGACCAGATGCAAGGCATAAATTGTATAGAGATAAAACACCTCAAGCTGATAAATGGGATGTCTAGGTCAAGAAGCCCTAAATGGTACAGCAACAATGTCAAAACAAATACAAACCAAAACAGTATCTTACAATATACTAGCAAGTTAAGTCCTGTTTGTGCTGAATTTTCAGCCACTGACTTCTCCTTGTATTTTTACTTTGCAACAACATCTAAATATATTTACCTACTTTTATAGTCACTTGTTTGTCAGAGTTAGACTTTAATAGTGTCATCCTCCTAAGGTGAATGTATGCAGTGAATTCTGATGAGCAGCTCCTTCAAGTCCACTTTCCTTGATGTCTGTGACACTCACCAACTATCCAGTAGACTCCCATAGCTGCTATTACAGAATAGTACCGCTTCATTTTCTGGGGAGGATGCATGATGTTATTGCTTCTCATCTTCAGCTGTCTGTCTCTTCATTATGTGGGTGTGTTTAGATCCTTGTCCTATCAAACATATCATTAAGTGGTTAAAAATATAATAGTAGTTGGATTCAGTGGAAAAATATATATTCATGGTGAAGATCGTCTGGCTGCTGTTGTACAATATGTCATCAACAAGAGTCTCTGGACATTGAAATGCATGCTGTCTTGCTCCAGAAATGCTGGTCTGATGAAAGACTATTTAAAGAGCTAATTTTAGGTCTTCTATCTAAGGCAAAACTAATTAATGCTCATTGGGTACTTTCAGCTTCCAGAAAACCTTGTAGACCATGGACTGGCTGATGTTGGTCAGGAAGTAGGAAAGAAGGACCAGAACTTTTATAAAGCACAATTTAAAACATAAAATTGTTCATTAAAAGTTCAGTTCTTTGCTCATTCTAGAGGTGGTAGAAAATGTTCCAGTATGGATCCATGCTGAATCAGAATTTCTCTTTTGAAGTCTCATCAGCATTTCCTGAAAAGCTACAGTATGAATGGAAAGCTTGAGTCTGGTGCTCAGAAAATCTTTCTTCTGGGGTCATGTGTATAGTTCTTCCTGAACTGATGATATGTGAAAGTGATACTAGCTTTGCCTTGGTAAATGTCCTTGGTCTCCAACTATCATGCCCATCTCATCCTGTAACAGGTCTTTCATGAAAAGAGCTTGAATGACTGGCCATGATAGGTCATGATCTAACTATCCAACTATTTCTAAAAAAGCATTCTGAATGCTGAAATCCATTCCACTTCCCCATTTCCTACTCATTCCTAATCTACTCTGTTCAAAAATCACCAAGCTGTCACAGTTTCCTGTCTCTTTACTTAACTATTTTGTTAGCTGAAGGTAATGTATAAGCCTATAAAAAACAGATGTTTTCACAATGGTGGCTGAATCTTGATAGCATGTCTAGCTCAGCCCAAAGCCATCAAAGCTGACGCTCAAGACTTGGGTTAAAAGAAGGGCATTGTAGACAGTGCAGATTTTGAATTAGGCAAGCAGGAGCCAATTCACTGAAGAACAGCAGATCATATATCCAAATTTTGTGGTAAATGAAAATTTCATAGTTCTAGAGAACTACAGATCTTGAGCTGTAGATGAACAGCAGGTACAAACATGGGGATTATTAAGAAGCAAAGAAGATGAATCATCAAGAAAGATTTATACCCCAGTTCTGAACAGTTCTGAAAATCTAGTTTTGGAAAATTAACCTCACACATCAAAAAATAATTTCCTTAATGAAAAGTTTATGAGCTAAGGACCATAATGTAATTTATTTTCCTAGAAGCTTGACATCTTACTCATGTAGGTGCTTAGGAAAATGTCACACCATGTTGACATTTCTGTATTTATATATATATATATTTTTTTTTTTTGTAATATTTCTGTGTATAGCACCAATATCTGCCCAATATAGCACCAAGACAAAGGAGTTCAATTACTGACTCTGAATTTCCACATCTCATTTTAAAATATGTAAAAAAAAATCAAACAAAGAATGCAAAACACAATGTCTATTGTACTCATTTAATAATTTAAAAAGCTTAGTGTTGTAAATCTTTTTGTATATTCCATACATAGATTATGAAAAAGGATCGAGACTGGAGATCTGAGGCAGTTGAGTTAATTAGCAAAGTCCTCTATTTCATGGAGTGATATACTTAATAAGAACATAAAGTTTGTAATTTGACATGTAAATTAGCAGTCATTCATCTTTCTATTCAGCTGTTCAAATTACACAATGATGCTTTATTTGCATTAAATGATAAATATCTAAATAATAGTGGTTTTATGAAAGTGTATTCCTTCACAAAATATTTTGAAAATGTAAATGTTTAGTTCACTTTGTTGTTCTTGTATTATTTCCAAGTTGTCCATCAGATATAACATTAGATAAGAATCTGGGATCCCTTCTAAAGGCTTCATTTCTTGTTTGTTGGATGACTGAAAGTGAGCTACTTAATCTTCCTGAACACCAGTTTCCTGTTTCGGAACATATTCACACTATATGACATCATTGAAGAGTTCTGAGATCTGCATTTGAAGGATGTTCCCAAAGACCAATATATAACCAATATATAATTGAGGACAATGCTGATGGAGATTTTATTTTTTTTTCACAAGTCAGTATGTATCTTTAACCGTAACTGTGTATTTTGCCTTTTGTGTTAATTGGGAAAAAAAAAATGCATACTGTGTGCAACGGATTTATTCTTGTGAAAAGTTAAATAGCCAATAAACTGCCCACAACATTGGTAAAAACAATTAATAGAAAATATGTTGATTTAGCAAAATGTCACTGCTATAAATTTCACTGTTTTCTAAACAATTAGACCAACTAAAAATTGCTATTCAAAGATATATTTTACACTCAAAACCTTTTGGAAGGGGACCTTACAGGCATAAATATATATATATATATGATTATGTTATAGAATAAATGAGGAAATAGCATTCTACCAAATTTGTCAAAATTATGATGATGCAATTGTTGGAGTGTATATATGAGCGAGCACTGAGGTCCATTAAAAATAAGTTTTTTTAGGCAAAGAAAAAAAAAAACTAATATTGGCATATCATATAACTTTAGATATATAATGGTTGTTTAAATATAAACTAGTCAGTTTAAGATCCTTCTGCAGTCAATGAGGGAAAAGAAATACAGGTTACTCAAATAGAGAATGCCCAGATGGTCTCTAGGACTGCCTTTCTCTACATTGATTTTCAAGAAAAAGAACAGCTTGCACTTACACAGATCACATCCAAAATAATAGAAATATATATCAATAGATGGAAAAAAAGTACTCAAAGTAAGAGTCACTGCACTTATATTACATAACTGTTTCATTATTTTCTAAATTAATATCTGGAATATTAATATTCCAGAAATAATATTATTATTTCTTTTGTTGACTATAAATGGAATTCATATAGTTTTCTGTAAACCAAATCTGTAAACTAGGAAACAGTAGATGAGGTAAATTGCATCATAAAGTAATTAAGAGTACCTTTTGATTGTTGGGATATTTCTGAGTAGGAACTAAAAATAGCCATCAAAAATGAAAGGAAAATTGGGCATCTATACTTAGAATTAGAGAGCTAATACAAATTTAATTGAAATGTGGAATTTAAATGGAATTTTAGAAAAAAATATTCCTCTGAGTATAAAATTCATTGTAATGTTCTTAATGCATCACAGACATCAGCAAATTCTGTGCCCAAATGGTGCTGCATAGGCTGTAGGAGAGCAGATAGATTTTTGTGCTTTATTCTGGTAATGATTTAATATAGATAATTAATTCCTAGATAATACACTTGCAGATAACTGACAACTACTGTGTCTATTGTGACCATTTACAAGATGGTGTCAACATTCATCTTTCTTTTCAGTGCTATAATAATTTTTATTTTAGATGGTAGGAAGTATTCAACTGGACTGCTAGAATGGTATACTAGATAATAAATGCTAGCTAGTATGTTATTGGATCACTGACTAAACAGCTGAATGTTTGCAAATGTATTTGTATGCATATTTATGTATTTATTATCCTTTATATTCTTGTACCACCTCTGGATCAGGAATTACTTTTCTGTATGTTTTCACACCACTGGAAAGGAATTTTAACAAATTGATTTTAAATAGTATATTTATTAAATAAGTCCCGCAACTTTTGGTGGTTCTCTTCTACTCTCTTCAGAAATCTACAGTCCTCTTATTTTTAGGTGATTTTTAGATTTAGATTTTATTCTGCCATGTTTCCACATGTCTGGCAGATCTGATTGCTAAGCATCAGAAATCCTAGACACACAGCAAGGGTGGACATACACTGCCTCTAATGGGCAGTGGGTGTATCTGTCTATGTACAGAATATTTTATATATTTTAATGATTAATGATTTTTGAAAAGTGAATGAAGGCAAGTAAGAATTCATAGGAATGCAATTTTAAATGTCCATTACACTTTTTTTTTTTAGTTTTGACATTTTTGTTCCTAAAATAAGATGAAATTTTGAAGTTACATTTTTTTTTCTTAGAATCCAAAATGTCCTTTTTTTTTAATTGCACTTCGGTTAAGGGTTTTTACCTGGAGCAAAAATTGTGGCATTCTATTATTCCTACATGTTCTCTCTGAATAGACCTGAATAGACCTGAAATGCTGCAGTATCAATATCAACACTAATTAACTGCGTTTTTTGCTTTATGAGGTTTTTTTTTTTTTTTTTTTTTTTGGCTATATCCTACAAATCAGACTTCCTGGAATCTTATTTTTTGCTCATTAGAGACACTGTTGTCTGTGCTAGTCTCAAGAGTATTGATTTATAAAAGGTTATGAAATCCCTTTAGGATAACCAACACTTTATTCTTTCTTTGTGGGAAAGAATAAAAAAAGCAATTGCAATACTCATAAGTTATTTTTCATCTTTGACCATTTGCTTCTAGGTAATCAAATCACTATGTAGCTAAGAAGCAGCAAAGTTCTTTAGAGACGAGTCTTTATGATATTTTAGATACCTCTTCTCTCTTCTACTTTCTCATCTCTTCTCATAATATATTGGGGATAAAATATTCTATTTAATTTAATAAACAATTGAATATGAAGTATTGACTATTTAGTCATGTAGGAAGTTCCTCCACTTCAATCTTAATGCAAATTTTACCATTAAGAGCTATTTCTCTTAGAAAAAGAGATATGCACTTAGTAATCAAGACTGATTATTCTTAAGAAAAGACAATGTTTTAAAGGTCTGGAAGATAATCAGACTGTGAGTCTGACTGATGGCATTTTACTCTTGTGATAGTCTTTATTGAGCTAATAGCAATCAGTACAGAACTATATATAGAGAAAGTCTTAGAGGATATGTGGTTTCTTAAAGGAAAAGTGCAAATCTTCATTGCCTTCAGTTGTGGATATGTGCCACGTTGAATAGAGATCTTTGCATCACAGGACTATTCTGTTCTTGTATTAACTAAGATTTGGTGCATCAAGACTACACACAACAACTTATCTGTACTTTTTTTCTTTGTGATAATATCCCCCCTGTCTGCCCAACTCTCCATTCTGTCTAGGTCCCTCTGAATGGCAGCACAGCCCTCTGTAGTGTCGGCCAGTCCACCCAGTTTGGTATCGCCTTCAAACTTGCTGAGGGTGCACTCTGTGCCCTCGTCCAAATCACTGATGAACAAGTTGAACAGTACCTGGCCTAGTACTGATCCCCGGAGGACACCACTGGTGACAGGCCTCCAACTAGACTCAGTCCCATTATGACCCCCCTCTGGGCTCTGCCATCTGGCTAGTTCTCAATCCTCCTCACTGTCCACTCGTCCAATCCACACTTTTGGAGCTTTCCTATGAGGATGTTATTGGAGACAGTGTTAAAAGCCTTGTTGAAGTCAAGGTAGACAAAATCCATGGCTCTCCCCTGACCCATCCAGCCAGCCATCCCACCGTAGAAAGCTACCAGGCTTGTCAAATATTGGTGAATCCATGCTGACTACTCTTGATCACCTTCTTTTCCTTCACAAGCATAGATACGGTCTCTAGGACAAGCTGCTCCAACACCTTTCCAGGGATGGAGCTGAGGCTGACTGGCCTGTAATTTCCCAGCTCCTCCCTCTTGCCCTTTTTGAAGATTGGAGTGATGTTGTCTTTATTCCAGTGCTCTGGCACCTCCCCCACTCTCCATGACCTCTCAAATATTATGGAGAGTGGCTGAGCAATAACCCCTGCCAGTTCCCTCAGCACTCTTGGGTGCATCCCATCTGGGTCCATAGGTTTATGGGTGTCTGGTTTGCGTAAATAATTCCTAACCCAATTCTCCTTGGCCAGCAGAAAGGCTTCCTCTCTCCTGGTTCTCTCTCTTATATCCAGGCTCTGTAGTTCATGGCGACTAGCCTTAGCAGTAAAGACTAGCAAAGAAGGCGTTTAGTAACTCTGCCTTCTCTGCATCCTCTGTCACCGAGGCACTCTCTCCATTCAGTAGTGGACTAATGTTTTCCCTAGTCTTCCTCTTGCTGCTGATGTATTTATAGAAGCCTTTCCTGTTGTCCCTGACATCTCTCACTAACTCTAATTCCAAATGGGCCTTGGCCTTCTTCTTGGCATCCCTGCATTCTCTGACAATGTTCCTAAATTCTTCCCATATGGCCTGGTCTTTCTTCCACATTACACATGCACTCTGTTTCTCATAAAGTTTTCCCAACATCTCCCTGCCCATCCACGCATGTCTCCTGCCCGCCTTGTTCACTTTCTTTCTTGTAGGAATGCACCGAACCTGAGCTTGGAGAAAGTGATGTTTTATTATTAACTGGCTCTCCTGGATCCCCTTTCCTTGAGGGCCATGGCCCAGGGGATTCCTCCAAGGAGCTCCCTGAAGAGGTCAAAGTTAGCTCTCTTAAAGTCCAGGGTTGCAATGCTACTTCTTGTCCAGCTTCCTCCTCGCAGGATCATGAAATCCAACATCTCATGGTCACTGTAGCTAAGACTGCCACCAACCCTCACATTTCCGATTAGACCATCTCTGTTTGTTGGTAGCAGCAACTAGCAGCACCCTGAGACTAGCAGCACCCCTAGCAGCACCCCTCCCCCTGTTGGTTCATCAACCACCTGCATCAAGAAGTTCTGCAGAATCTCCTGGACTGTCTGTTCCTGGCTGTGTGATTATCCCAGCAGACATCAGGGTGGTTGAATCCCCACCACGAGGACCAGGGCCTGGGATTGTGACGCAGCTGTGTGTTGCAACTGCATATCTACCTGGCTGTCTCCCTCATTGAGCCTAGGGACTGGTCTCCTAGCTTCACCTTGGACCTGCCTTGTCACTGTGTAACTTATGCAACCACTGCTGTCCCTACCCTGCCAGGCACAGAGGGACATCATTCACCTTGCTGCCACACTTGGCTTTCAGCTCCCTGTCCAGGAAGGACAACTAGTCATTGCTTCTCCCTATGCACATGCTAAAAAGCTAATTTATCCTCTGGATAAATTGACTGAACTAAGGAATAGACTTTTAGATATTTTCATGACAAACCTAATGAAGTTACTTAGGTCTGGGAAATCTACAGAAGTTCTCATTTGCCTGCTGTGGGGTTATGAAAAATGAGGCCTTTTTACATCCTCATGTCTGCATCACGGTAGATGCAGATCCTCATGTCTGCATCATTTTTCAAGAACACTTGAAAAGACCTAAGGCTTGAAAAGAATTCCCTGTCAGAAATGAAAGTCTTCATGTTTGGAGGTAAATTTCAGAACTGCTTGACTTTTATTTTGATCTCACTTAGTTCTGCTCCTGGATAGTTATCTCATATGCAAGATGATCAGTAGAGTATAGGGAATTCTTCAAGGATGTTGAAAATGAAGGCTTAGTTTCAATACTCTGACCATTTTCTTTTCTTTCTACTGTTAAACAGTTGCCTTCTATGGTAAATAAGCATGTTTGTTATTACTTTAATTGCATAATTTTTCCTCTTCCCTCTTCTGCCTTTTTTAAAAAAAAATCTGCACTCATCTAGTAATGTAGAGATTTCCTTTATCAAATCTAAAGAATATTCATCTTGATATTAAAATATGCATGCATATACACACATAAAAAATTCACTCACACATATATAATTCCCAACTAAATGCTACAAATAACAATGGGGATTTGGTTCCCTGCAGCTTTGAGTTCCATTAAATATTCAGTTATTAAAAGCTGGGTAAAGCTTACTTTAAACTATTAATTAAAAATAAATCAACCCTTTTATCAAATTGCCTCATGGAATTACATCTTAAGACACAAAGGAAAACGAGTCCTGTAAGAAACTTTACATTAAGGAATTCACTAATTTTTCAAATTAAAGGTCTACAAGCAGGAATTGAAAGAGAAGATGTTTAACAACTACATTGCACATTATCTTTAACCATTATCTTTAACCAGAAAAATATTTGGCACTTATGCTTATAAAGGCTTATAAATGTTGTTAATATGCTTAAATCACCATGGATGATGATAAAGTTTTTAAAAAAATAATTGTGGACTTCTTTCATTATATACTAATTGTAAAAAAGTTGCATATGAATTATTTCTGATGGTGAAAATGTGTACCATGTGCATCTTTATACACATTGCTAAGACTGCTGACCTATAATTATGGAATGTAGCTAATGGCACATTGCTCTGAGGAACTTATTGTAAAAGATGTGAAATTTCAGTTCTAAATATGAAAATCAGTTTTGTTTTACCATTTTAATTGTGTTGGAGCAGGGTATCAGTGCTGTGCTTACGATTCATAAATTTACCAGATGATCGAGGAATTTCCTAGTTAGACTCTGATGAGGTAAGACCATGGACCATGGACTGATTTAAAACAATGGAATGATCAGAGACTAGAAGATTGACTGAACTCCCACCCACCTTCACAGAAAAATATTTAACTAATTAGTGCAAGAGTTCTCCAGGTAGGAATTTTGTACAATCCAAAATGAAATTCTTTCTGTGCCAAGACTCATTTCTACATTTCAATATGTTGTCCAGGATGGAAGATAGGGGCCACAGCAGACATTTTTAAAAAGTAGAAACTGTTCTTACCATGCAGAAATGTCTTTTGTACAAAGAAGTAATGAGATATTTCATAGTTAGTTTAAGATCATATATAACATAGGAACTTGCTTGCACTGGAGTGGTCATGCAGGACCACAGGTCAGCTGGATTATGGAAACTCAGCAAAGCAGCAGTCTGAGAAGTCTCAGGTGATCCTGCTGGAGGTGCTGCTGTAAAGACTCTTGCAACACATTCTAGAGTCCTTTAATTCACTAGGTTATGTCTTGATTCTGTGAATCGCAGCATATATTTTATCTAAGCACACATATAAGCACATCTTCACTGGTGTTAGTGGAATGACTGATGAAAAAGAGCAATAAATCTCAATGGCGTGTTTTCAGTAGTGGAGAATTTCAGATTAAGTGCACACAGAAAGAGGGACTGTCTTATAATACATATGCATGAATATGCATATGCAAAGATGCAACATACATAGAATATTTTTTAGTGTGTATAGCTACTTTTTTTCCCCCTCGCACTGTCCCTTGTTCAGCAAAATAATCCTAATGCTTATAATAAACACCAGGGGCATTAACTTTGTTATTGTGCTTATCACGATTAGTAATTTTTCAGATCATGTCCTGTGGGAAGATAATACGTGTGGGAATTCTTAAGAAAAAGTATAGATATCAGCACTTGAATGTATCATTTTAAGAATTTTGCAACACAAACAGGAAGTAGCTGATTGCCCTTGTCTAGTGTTTCCGATAAGCCTGACACTGCCTTTATGCTTCCTAACAACAGTTTTGTGCGAGGGAGACAGAGAGAGAAAAAGATTTAGACTTTATTTGGAATAGAATACTTAAGTATTATGGTTCATAATGCTGCTGGAGTAGTTGCAACATTTAGTGTTGTGCTTTGAAATGTTTAAATATGCTTTTAGCTATGTGGGATGCATAATATTGTTCAGTATCGAAAGATGTACTTACAAAAATTCTTTGGTAACTCTGCTTTTGTATTTTAGATAGAATCATAATTTGTTCTGTTTATCCTGCTAGTAAAGAATGAGAGAATTGAAATATTTACATGCAGTTAGGCTGAAATTTTATATTCTGAAAATGAACAGCATATTTTCATTTCAAAAAAATCTCTTAGTTTAAATGAACCATTATTTCAGATGAGCATTTCAGGAAAATCTTAACTAAGCTCAGTTTAGATACTTTTGTATTCAAAATGTTGGTTTCCTGAACTTACTGAAAATCATTTTCCTTTCCATTCAGTGTCAATCTTTAGTATATACTTAGATATCACCTTACCTTCTTGCAATCTGAGAATCTTTCAGGCTTCATAATATTAATCTCAATATCAGCTTTAAATCTCAGCATGTTACCAAATACTTTATTTTTTTAACTATGTTTAATAGACATACACACACACACACACTCCCTAATTTATATAATTTTCAAGAGTAACCTGAAGACTTTTGTTAACATCAACATTCAGGAAAAACAAATTCTAAGTCTGAAACTAAGCTCCACTTACTGTATTAAAAGACAGCAAACTAAGATCAAGAAGTGACTCCACACACCTCACTTCTGCCTTTTTCAGAGCTTTCAAGAATGCCCTAAGATTTCTAGAATACCTGAGAACATACGTGTGAAATGGCCATTTCTGTCCTCACAAGCCTGAAGCTATCTCAGCTTAGTTCTGTGCTAATAAAGGCTTTTCCAAACAACTGAATATGAAAATCCTTGATCACTTCTTCCTAAATCATTACAGAACAGCTTAGTACAGACACATGAATATATCAACAGAAGCATATCATACATGTACAGGTCCCTTTTGTATCAGTTATAGAATTACAAACCGAAATACTATGTAAAGATAAAAAAGAAGAAGAAGAAGAAAAAAAAAACCCTTCTATACAGTATCAAACATCAAACATCCAGCTGTTTCTCCAGGCTTTTCTGGTACTTGCAATTCCAGAAATGAAAATTGCATTCATTTCCCTTAAATAAATACTGGTGGTAAAAATAAATAAATAAATAAATAAATATAATAATAATAATAAACATAATCTTGATATTGGTAGTGTATTGGAGCTAAAGAAATATCTGAATTAATAAATATAACCCTAATGTGTTTCAATAATAGTGGAATAGAGCAAAAGAAAAAATAAATATTGCATATATATGGTTTATATTTTGTTATCCTTAGTGGGATATTTTGAATGAGGATTAATCTGAATGAATATCTGTTCCTTTTTTGGCAGCAAATTACCTCATCTAAAGCTAGTCTGACCTTGCAGTGTATGTCCTATTGCTACATTCATTGAATATATATTGCTAAATAGTACTGTTGTGTTACATATCTCACTTTTCAGAATAATATTAAAACTAAATGACCCAAATTTAATAGGAAGAGCTGAATGCTTAACTGTAACTGCATTAACTGACTTCATTACATTAGCTTTTGCTATTTCATTTCTGTTAGTAAATGTAATTCTTGCACTAAGTACCACTGATACCCCATCCTGCAGCATATTGTGAAGTTTTGTTTTTTTATTTTATTTTATTTTATTTTATTTTATTTTATTTTATTTTATTTTATTTTATTTTATTTTATTTTATTTTTAAAGGAAACTAAGTATTACTATAGAGTACCACTTCAGGAACTTCTGTGGAGCTGTGTTCATTTGGTCTAATCTTCAAGAAAAAAAATCTCTATAGGGTTCTATGAAGTTCAATTTATAGGAAATAATGAAGCTCTAAGAACAAGAATTGCAAAAGGAAATCTTGGAAAACATTATAATTAATATATTTATCAAGTAGAACTCAATCTTGGGTCACTCTAGATGAAATGGAGAAATTTTTTCTTATAGGTATTGTCTTACCTTCAGAATAAATACGGTTTAATAACTTCAGAATTTAAATTTGGTGTATGAGAGCCACTCAGGATAATTTATCAGGCTTTCTTTTCTAGGAGTATTTTTTTGAAAGAATAATATCAACAAAAATTTAAAAGTTCAATTTACTTGGAAGAACTTGGCTACATGATCATGCTGTTTCTGTCTTAGTCTTACCACTGAAAACTCTAGAATGCCTTATCCTTATGCATTCTTGGTTCCTTTTTTCAAGAAAAAAAAAGATTTTACTTAGAAACTCTTTTATTTTGGAAGACCTTTAATTAGACTTTTGATATGGTTTTTTAAAGGATATAGAAAGAGAGAAAGAAAAAGGGAGGGAGAGGGTTCAGACTTCCCATATGTTGCATAGTACAGTCTAAGAGTAACCAAGTTGCCTGGACTAAGTTAAACAATACACAGGGATTACAACTATCAAGTGCGGTCATTCTTTAGTGTCAGGATGCATGATATATAATGGGTTACTCCACAGTGAAGTCATTACAATATTTCATGTTCTACTTGGCAGTCCTTGATTCTCTTACCTCCCTCTATGCACAGAGGAGAAAACAATGGAGAATGCTTGTAAAGCTGTACATCAAACTAATCTGCTCTTTTGGTTTCTTCCTCTTGTGTATTTGCTGACATTAATTAATATCAAATACTTAACCTATATGCTCAGATAAATATTAACTTTCATTTATTAATTTTGCTGACATCAGCAAATATTATACAGACTGTCTCCAGTTTCATTTATCAGAACACATGCTGATAGAGGAGATATTAGCTCATCAGTCTGAAGGCTCATTTTTACCAAAAAGGAAAATGAAAGACTAAGTCTGTTGTGCAGTCTCAAGACAATCTTTGTAATTTCCATTTTCTTTAAAAACTTATGCAAAAATCCAATGTAGTACTTGTTTTAAAATGCTTAGTCTTGTTATGCAGTAAAACATGAGATCTTTCTGATTAGAGAAAAAGCCTTCTCATACATTGCATTCTCTTATATTTCTACTTGTTATTAAAATGGAAACATAAACATTCTAACTGAAGTTGTTTTATGCTGTGAGCCTATACGACAACCCAACCCACCAAAATATAAATTCTACAATTTGAATTCCTTCAGATTCCTTCCTGTAGTCTAGTTCCTCTTGTGTAGAATTAATGTATAATTTCATTTTGCTATATGCTGTTATGGCTTTTGCTATCCTTTTCTTACACTGAAATCTACCTTGGCCTTCCACACAAAGCACATGCATTGCACATTGCATTCCCATACTGGGGTCCAGAAAACTACTGTTTGAGAGCAACCCTGTTTGAATCAGTTCAGAAAACTGCTTTACTACTTTCCTATTGCAGAGCAATGCAGATGGTTTTGCACTTCTGAGTACAGCCAAGGGAGGATATTCTCCCTTGCACGGTATATCTCTGTTCAGGCCTAATGACTGGTGACTGCATATATTCAATGAGGTTCTTAGGCTCTTCAGCTTCTCTCTTTTTCCTCTCTTTTTTTTTCTTCTTTTTTTTTTTTTTTTTTTTTTTTTTTTTTTTTTCTGTTGCTCAACAAAGAAATCATGTTGTGCTGGTCCTATACTCAGATACTCAGATATTCTTAAACAGATTGGTTAAGAGCCTGATGGATTATGTATCTCCTTACAGAGATCTTAATCCCCTTTGGAGTGGCAGAGATTTTTTTTCTGTGGGTTGATCCAACCTGCCTGTCCCAAGTTTATTTCTAAGGATTTTACTTTGTTCAGCTGAGCTTTCGCTTTGAATTATCTTTTCATAAAAATGTCTCCCGCTATTTTTTTGCCTCTATTTGTACGTGGACATGGATCAATGTATCATTTATATATAAAATTCCATGGGCTTGATCAACTTTTGATAAGTTTCCCTTTGGTCAGGTATCAAGAGTACAGCATGTAGATAGGGCATTATGAAATGTTTAGGCAAATCCATAAAAACAGATTTATTCTTCTTTGGATGCAAAGACAAACTTGTAACAGTTATCAGGTTATCTGCTAAAATGATTAAAAAATCATTTTCCCCTACCCAGAACCACCTTTCTCTAGATGTGACTTCTGTTACAGCCTCTGGCGTTTTGCTACGATAGCATTTGCTTGTCAGGCACACTGGTCAGCAAGTAACAATATGACATATTAAAGAATTTAAAGAACATTCTAGTAATTTCCTAAGGGTGATTTAATTCTTCACTGAATCTTTTTCAACAACACAGCTCAAAGGTGCCAAATAAAGAAAAGATCTATCAGAGCAATCATTTAACACTGTGAACAATCTCTTATATTTATGTAGGACTACGAGTGTGTCTAAAATGGCATGTGTGTTTGAACTGTTATCTGATTGGGGCATGTTTAAATAGGGCCCCAATACCACAGTGTTTTTCAATACTATGACATTAAATAGAGAAAGTTCACTGCTAAGAAATAGCAGAAAAGTGGGTTGTATGTGAAGTGGGTTATATGTCAAGGACAAGTGCAGGGTCCTGCACCTGGAGAGGAATAACCCCAGGCACCAGGAAAGATTAAAGGTTGACCTGCTGGAAAGCAGCTCCGCGGAGAGGGACTTGGGAGTCCTGATTGACAACAAGTTAACCGTGAGTCAGCACTGTGCCCTCACAGCCAAGACGGCCAATGGGATCCTGGTCTGCATGAGGAGGAGTGTTGCCAGCAAGTCGGGGGAAGTGATCCTGCCCTTCTCCTCAGCTCTGGTGAGGCTGCACCTGGAGTATTGTGCGCAGTTCTGGGCTCCCCAGTACAAGAGGGATGTGGAGCTTCTAGAGAGGGTCCAGTGTAGAGTGACAAAGATGAGTAAAGGACTGCAGCCATCTATCTTATGAGGAAAGGCCAAGCAAGCCGGGCCTGTTTAGTCTGGAGAAGTGAAGACTGAGAGGAGATCTGATCAATATGGTTAAGTACCTGAGGGGAGATTGCAGAGACTATAGGGTCAAACTCTTCTTGGTGGTGGCCAGCGACAGAACAAGAAGTAATGGATTCAAATTGAAACTCCGGAGGTTTTATCTCCATATGAGGAAGAACTTCTTTCCTGTGAGGGTCACAGAGCCCTGGAACAGGCTGCCCAGAGAGGCTGTGGAGTCTCCTTCTCTGGAGATCTTCCAAACCCGCCTGGATGCCACCCTGTGCCATGTGCTCTAGGTGTCCCTGCTGGAGCGGGGGGGTTGGACTAGATGATCTCTAAAGGTCTCTTCCAACCTCAACCATTTTGTGATTCTGTGATTTTGTGATGTGTGAAACAATGTTCTGTGGCAGCTTAGTGTTTCTGCAATAAAAAGCAATGAAAGAAATTAGAAATACATTACATTAGAAATATGCATGAAAAATTGAATTAACTGTTGTAGCAATTAGCAACAAAATGTTAATTTCTGGAATATGGTGAACACGGTATTGAGGTTGAGGAGGACTGAATGAGGACTGAAGAGGGGAGAGGATTAACTCTCCCGAGAAAGTCTTGTATAGAGAATAGATACAATTCTCAGCTTTCCTTAGCAGAGCATGGTTTTGTACAAAGTACATGATACGGAGAGAGGGTTTGGGAACCGCTTCTGATATTCTATGAAAAAGTACTTAGAAGCTAAGTTGGTTGAATCAGAAACTGCTAACTGTTTCTGAAAAGACAGACCAAACTTAATTTTGCAGCCACAAGCATCAGGAGCTCGAGGTAGCATACTGCTATTCGGAAAAGGATAAGCTAGGATGAAAAGAATTTGAACAAAAGTAAAAATAACTATCTCTAATAAGAACAACATAGTTCATTCTCTTCTCTAAATGCAGAGGCAGTGTTTGAACTGGATTTCCAAGGCATAGGAATAGTCATAGTAGACAGCATATCTGTAATGCGTTTGCAGCTCGCATCAGACCAGTGGCCTAGGCAATAATCATTTTTGCCTATGCTCAGATACAGCCGTGAGATGAATTTTCTGACAGTTCTCCTAGAAGCTAACACTGATATCAGTGGATTTATCACAATTTATATTAGTTTAGGATCAATATTTCTGAATACATTCTTATTCTTGAAATGCAGAATGACAGGTAAAAATCAAGTTGTGCACTCTCCAATAATGCATGTGCAAGTGCTATAACTCCTAATGTTTCTTCATAGCTTGTATTCAGGAACCCTGTTAGGAGTCACAGGGTAAAAAAAAACAGGCAAGATCTTACTCTCTACCAAAAGTTGTGAAGTAAAATTAAATACTAATAACTATACAAATATACTTATACATTCACTTTTTAAATTCAATGTGTATGTGGTTTATCACTTAACAGATTAAGAAGTGACTATGGAAGATACTCTAAATACTTTTATCAAGGCAAATAAGCAAAGACGACATTTTTAAAAAATGCCTCTTGCACGTGCAAGGCACTCCTTGCAATTGTTGAATGTAAATAATATGCTTATAAAAATATGTTAAATATTCAGTCAATGACATGTGTATATATAAATGTATGTATGTATGTATACATATGTAGTTTAAATTTCTACTCTACTACCGTGACTTTCAGAAATACATATACTTAAATGCTGTTCTGCGCATGTAGATGTAGCGTATTCACATGATACTTTGGAAGCACTGGAGAATACTATGGAGATGTAATTGGTTACATAATTAATAAATAATTTCTTCATCTTTTTACAAGATTGAAACATAGCAGATTTTGGACTGAAAATCTCTCTCTCTTTGAAAGGAGTTGAACAAAATTCAAAGAGGAAAGAACTTCACTTTTGTGATACTGTAAAAGATTAAATCCCTAAAACAGTTAAAGAATAATTATACTTTCAACAAAACTCAGAAAAAAAGAGTTTCCAGAGAACAATCTCCCTGGCAATTCTCTAACAAGGCAGATGAGGCTAATTTGAATTAATGTTCCGGCAAGATAAATTGTTATTATAGAAAAGTGTCAGCAGCTCAGTCAGCAGAAACTGCTGTTTTCAGGGGTCAGTAACGTCTTGATCATTTGAAATTGCATCAGATGGAGACTTGACATGCAAGTTGTCACCTAGACACTTGACACATTTCTTGTTTCATGAAAAGGTTATATTTAATACTTTTTCTTAACCCCACTCTCTGTAGCAAAATGAAGAAATGAGCAATGACTAGTGGTATTTTTTCAAACGCACTAACAAACGAGTAACTTTGATATGGTTCTCAGAAGCATTTGCAAAAGTAATACATACATTTTTTATTTTTACATTATATTTTGCTGGTAGATGAGAATATTTAGTGCCTCCAGAAGTTATTCAATTCCATAGAAACTTATTCATCTTTCATTATTCATTTGTTCACTATTAAACATAAATAACTATATGTTAATAGTTATGACCAACAAGACAATGAAGGAATCAGTGAAGATATTCCGAAAGAGAGGTCCCTGTTAGGACAACACATGAACATTTGTACCCATTTTTCATGCTACACCAGATATATATGGGAAAAAATATGGTATATGCAGAGAATATCAGTGAACTCTCATATTTTACTTCTACATAGAATTAAAACTGTAAACTGTACGTAAAATGATATTTCAAATTTAAGTAGAGACATATTCCTTGAGACAACTGACTTATTTCAAGTCAAGTCCAACTGATTTACCAAATGATATTTAAAATCATTCCTATGACAAGTTTTTCACATTCTCTAAAATATCTTTGACATAAAATGCATCTACTTTCTCATCATATCAGCCTAGTTTTATATATGCAATATTTTGTGGAAAACAATAACTAGACTGCTAAGAAGAGAAAGCCAAGCAATGATGAGGTATAAATTTAGTGGTGATACCACCTATCGTGTCTGCTTGCTATTTAGTAGCAGTCAGATTCTTGTACCCTCTTTAGTGTTTCCTTGGCTTCACAACTCTACTTCCACATAATTGTGAAATCACAAGTGGTGTCTGAAGAACCATTTAACTTTCTTAGATAAAAATCCAATGTCCGCAAATGAATTTTCTCTGATTCTGATTGAATCATTTTCAAATGCTTATAGGGCATACAGATGATTTTAAATGGTTAGCATTCAATGTATACCTAAATAGATAAGGAAAGATAAGTTTATGAGTTTAAAAGTTTAAATTACCTCTCTAATATAAATTGCTTTTCAGTTTATGCACATTTTGGTATTATCCTCACGAGAGTTCCTATATGCTTCTAGAAAATTAATGAATTGCTCATTACTTCTCTACATATACAGAATAAGGTTCAAAAAGTCTTCACTCTATATTACTTTTTATCCAGTCCGGTGTCTTTTCTCAAGATATTGAATTAACTTTAATTCATCTTACTCCTATTAATATAAAATATATATTTTTAAAAATAAAAATTAATATAAAATATTACATACTACAAACTAAAGCACACACAGTTTAGATGTTTACTGCTTACATAATATACCAGAATTCACATTTTAGCCCATGGAGTGAAAGAGGCACTTTTAGAATGAGGTTTGTCTGATTGATTACTATCTACAACCCCCTATCCTCCCTGGGTTATGGGATACTATTAGTCCCTGTGGCTTCCCAAGCCTTCTCCTTCCCAGGCTGATCATGTCCAGTTCTCTCAATGTCTCTTGGCCCAGCTTGTCCCCCAGACTTCCAACCACCTTAGTGGCTTTCAGCCATGGCTCCCACTTGGTGATATCTTTCTTTTGCTAGGGAATTCAAAACTGGACATGGTACTTCAGATGTGATCTTACAAGTGTCAAATAGATAGGAATCAGCACTTCCTTTGACCTGCTGACTATGTTATTGCTAACATAGGCCAGCTGGCCTCTTTCTGCCAGAGCAAGCTACAGGTTTATGTTTAACTTCTGCTGTACCAGCACCTCCAGTTCTTTTTCTGCAAAATTGATTTATACTCAGCCAGGACCCAGCCTGAACTATTGCATGGGTTTATTTTGAGGTAGGGCTTTTCATTTTTCCTTCTTGGATGTACTGAGATTTTTGTTGGCCCATTCCTACCTCAATAATAAACCTTAGCAAACTTGTTAGGGCTCTGTAAAGGGCAGCTCTGCCTTCCAACATACCATCTCCTCCTCCAAATATGGTGTCACTCACAAAATGCTGGTGCATCATATCCCACTGTCTACCTGACTGATGAAGAAATGAGCTGCCATACAGAAAAGACACAAGAGGAATAATATTTGAACCAAAGAAATATTTGCAGTTTTGTTTGCAGTTTCTTTAACGTTGTCTGCAAAATGGTTAATATCAAGTTACAAAGTAATGGGAAGAACTGATATAATGATCTCTTATGAGAAGATACCAAAAGGAAAACAATCCCAGGATAATAATATAGAGTTATCTCTGAAGATGAAGAGATGATTGCTATTTTATTAAAACAACTTGATTCAATTTAAATTAACTTTTATTTAAACCAAAATATTGCCATTTTATTTAAAGAAGGATCTTCTAGAATAATTAAACATTGCTAAATTGGATGATAGAAAAGACATATCCTCTGTTGGAAAGGATGAAGGTTGAAAAATAAGCAAATTATTTTGAGGTCAATTCAGCATATTTCATCACAAAGCTCTTGCTTACATTTTAATACATTCTGTTTCTTTATATGATATACAATATTTTTTCTTCTTTTGAAAGCTGAGTAATTTTATAAAGGTAATATGTCTGACTAGATGTTTTGTTAATAAATATATAGAATATAGGTCTGGACCTAGGAAGGCCCTAAGTAGTCAGATCTTCTGTACTTTTTACAGTCTGATTTGAATATAGATTTTTCTAAAGTTTTAAGAAAATGGCATTTCTCAAACACGTTATAATTTCTGTTTGTTTGTTTGTTTGATTTATTGATTGATCGATCTTGAGGCAAGGATTGTGGCTTGAATTCTCATCAGTAAGCCTGCTTGCCAGATTTTATCTCCACCGCTTTTAGTGTGCTTCAGAATTCACAAAGCCCAACATAAAGAATGAAAACCTCATATGTTGTGTGAATACGTCTCTTGGAGGAATTTCTCACTTACCCTACCCCTCACTCCCCCTGCATCTGATATCTGTTCCTGTATCTTTTCCTTCTCTTTTTTTACTGTGCTTTTACTGTCACTTTTCCTCAGCAGCAGCTTCCCTCCTCCCTACTGTTCTTTCTCTGTTTCTCTTGTTTGTTTTACTTAGCCTTCTAGATAGAAACTGTGTCCTTTCTTTTCTTTTTATCTCCTTCTTGGAAAATTTTCTTCTCTCCTCTAAGAGAAGCAGTTTAATCATCTTTCATTCCCCCTTTGCACATTTGTGCAACTCACTGGAGGCTTTATGGCATGAAGGTGTAAGGACAGGTGTCCTCAGCCTTACTTAACTTCACAATGCATAATTCATAGGTGACACATTAGAAAACTTTGGAAAAAAAAAACATGAAAGAGGGTCAAGATAAATATTTTTCATTGCATGAGAACTGTACAATTACTTTTAAACCTATTTTTGATGATGTACACTTATGTTTTATTGCCTTTCTAGAGCATTCACTTTTCTTCCTTCCTATCCTTGATAGTGAACTTCTTCATTCTAAATACATATTTAGGCTTTAACTCATGCTGTTAGAAGACTAAAATTTGAAGATGGTGCTAGATTATGTCACTGCAAGGCTATTTTTTTTTCTTACATTTTAAACAATGATCTATCTTTGACAATACCATAAGACGTCCATACCAGAATTTGATAGGCAACCAGAGTGAAAATCTTTTAAAGATTTGTTGTGTTTTCTTGATGTACTTTACAAACATACAATTCAAAGAAGGCACTCATTTTAAGACTGTAATTTATTTAGATTAGCCTTAGCTATTTTATTGATGCATAGTTCCTTCTGTTACAATACTTGTTGGCTCATTATTATCTGAACTGGCAAAACAAATTGCACTGGAAATTTTGAAGATTAATTGAATGAATCTTAATTTAAGAATTTCAGAAGTCTCTAAAGAGGAGTCGAAACAAACAAACAAACAAACAAGATTAAATATATGAGGTAGGAAAGTAAAGGTTTCACTTAATCCTTTATTTAGATTTAATGTAGAATTTAATAGGGCTTATTCTTTATATTTAGTCATTAAAAACAGAATATAATTTATAAGTTACTTATCTTTTCTCTTGGACTCTATTTATATTTAATGGAAAGCAATAGGTACATCCAAAATATTTTCTGCTGTATTTAAAATTGGAGCAAAAAGATGGGAGTTTTTTATTTATATGAATCTAGAAATCCCACTTTCTTAGACTTTAATTTTAACTGCTGAGAAAAATATTGTAGATAGTCTTCTGATCAATCCAGATAATAATGGAATCCTAATTATCTACCTTAAATATAGAGAAAATATTTCTTTTTCCTACATGTGTAAAATAAAAGGTCTTTAAAGCAATAGGTTTTTTTTTTTTAGACCTACCCACTCCTTTCACCCTCAAAATATACTTTCAAATAAATATCAAAGTTGTATTTGTCCAAGATATTAAAAGCAGCATGTCAAAGAGGTAGGGACACTATTTCAAAAAGGAGATCCAACCAAAAGGTGTCAGAGAGTGTCAGAAAGAATGGCCAAAGCCTGTGAGGAATGGTGATTTTCAGGATAAGAGAAGCTTGAGCAAAACGGATTTGTGCATAGTAATGTTGCATGGGTTTGAAGGGAAATAAAAAGTATGCAGAATGACATCTAGGATCTCTAAGGTAGAGGAAGTGGGAGTTTCCTGGCTCAGAAATTTTGAAGTCTAATATGAGTCGGTGAGGGAGAGCCAAACTTCAGAACTTTTCTGAAATCAACTATTGTGCATAGAAAGTTTTGATTAAAGAAAAAAAAAAGTTACAAAATGCTTACATACATAAAATATTTATTTGCAACAAACCTTAGTGTTGTAATTCATCTGAAATTCCCTAGGAGCTAGTCAGAGGTCTTTTTAGTAATTCCTACCCCTTTAATAGTAATTTTTTAGTAATTCCCAACCCCAGTCCAGAAATATGAGTGGAATTTCTCTGATTCCTCTTACAGAGAAAGAGCTGCATCTGATACAGAATTTAGAAGAAAGACTGTATAAATCTACAATAAAGATATATACATGTAAAGATAATTATCTATATTCTGTGCATAGTCAGTGAAGATAAATATATGTCTGTAACGTGCAATTCGTCTCAATCCAAAACAGGTGATTAAATTGTGACATTAACTTGTTCTGAGAGTGTTTATTTTGCTTCACTGACTATAAGGGTGTTTCCAGTGATTACATCAGATGTAGACATTCACACTATAGATATCTAGAGCCAAATTATATTAATCCCACCCATAGTGTCTAGTCATCAAGGTACCCTCAATAATCAGTGAGGTACCTCCAAAATTCAATTAATCTTTTTCTGTGATAGATGTCTAAAACAGCTAGGATGAATTATACTCTGGAGGTATAACTGAGTCTGTGTAGAGCCTGGACAATTTCTTGTTATAATTTGCTTAATGTTCATGCAATTGAAGTTGGGTGATGAATCTTGACTTACATGCTAATTACTAAATATAAATATATATAAATATACATATATCAGAAGTACTTTTTCTTTGTTTCCTCAAAACTCTGTAGACTTCAGAAATAGATAGCAAACAGAGGCAATAGAAGAAGGAGATACACAAGTACATGGAAATCCAAAATCGAACTGAGGTATCATTGAAAAATTATACCTCCGGTGTTTCATAATTAACATAAACAATGAAAACTATCAGAAGACAATTAAAATAAAATGAACCATGTGGTCTAACATACCTCTAGGTCTGACAGCTGGTGGGTCAGTGGTGTCATTCCTTTATTAATTAATCCTGCTGGTGACATACCAGCCTGAGGACACAACAGGAGATTCAGAACAGTCTACTTTCATACACCAGCACAGAAATGTCACCTCCAACTAGTGCTTTTATGGGCTAATAATAGTTGCTTGGGGCATTTTTTGAAATGCTGGAGAATTAAACATTTATTACAGAAACATTCACATTTAATATCTTTTCCTTTATAAATTAATTATTTCAATATAGCAGTAATAAAAAACATATTGTACCTCTACAGCTACCTATTTAAGCATTGTGAAATACTTTCAAATAGTGACACTACTGTCACCACTAAATAGAAATTGAACTGTAAAGATCATCCCCTACATTTGCCTAGAAAGAGTGTTTTGGACCTTCCACAGATTATATATGTATGCACGGACATATGTATTTATTTACATACATGTAAACAAACTTCCATTTTGAGTTTTTCTGTGTTTCTTTTTTGTTTGCAAACTAGTCAAAATTCCAGTACCTCTTTTTCCTCAGTTGTAAGATGTATATCGTAGTGCAGAAATAAATAGGATTTTTTTTTTTTTTTTTTTTTTTGTAAAGGGGTTCTGTGATATTAAAAGTGGTTTGGAAAGGTAAATTATTCAAAATTTGAATTTTACTCAAACATTTATAACTTTAATCCAATTTTCATGCCCTTGTTCCCCTGAAAGTTTCAAAAATCATCAGAAAAGGCTTCTCATAATTACTGAAAATAAGAGATTCAAATTCTGCCACTTTCTCCTTAGTTTAACTGTAAATATTGTTGCCATCTTTGTTTTGCTGAACCATTCGATTTGTTCAGTGTCATGTATTTATATGAGCAGAAAGTACCACAACCCCACAGTGTAGGAAAGGACATCAGGGATCACTGCAAAGTTCCCTCAAGCTCAGTGTTCTGTCTCCAAGAGTGGACATCAACAGAGAACTAGGAGTATACGGCAATTGAGTATAAAAGTATTTGATGAAACTTCTCACAAATATTTTCTCAGTATGCATCTGAGGATCTTGTCAAACTTAAGCTTCTAGATATTTAGTATTTTTGATGGATTTTTTTTTGCTGAGGCTTGTCTAACATCTCTTGGATGCCTGTTAAACTTTCTTGACTCGTCAATATGCTGTGGCAAGAAGTTAAATGATTTAAGCATGCATTTTATAAACAGCTATGTCCTTATATTTATTCTGTGTATACCATCTGCTAGCTTCATTAGATGTCTCCTAATTTCTAATTTTGGAGGAGATAATAAACAACAGTCCTCATTCCATTCATATTTTTTAATTTGTCCAGGTATTTTTCCTTCTTAATCTTTTTTCCAGGTTGAAGAAATCTATTTTATTCAGTTAATCTTTGTCACAGCCTTTGGTCATCCTTGCTGTTCTTCTGTACCTTTTCTAAATCTTCTATCCTTATATTTTGAGCTACGAAAAAGGAAAAAGAGAGCAGGTCTGCTCACAGTAATCAGAACATGTTTAACCACAAAAGTACACAATGACACAGCAATATTCTCTTATTCATTTCTATTATTCCTTTTGATATTTCTGACTGCTTCTGAGCAATGATGAAACTGTCCTTCTTCAGATTGTTCACTCCAAGAACCTGTATTTTCATAAAATTGAAGATAAATGTACTCATTTAACTGATATAAGATTTTTTTTAATGTCATATTGTGATTTGAGTCATTAGAAAATTTGAACAGTTTCAGTTTGAATTTCAGTTTTGAGGAAGTAAATGCAATAGTCTAACTATGTATCATACTATACAATATCTAACTATGTATCATAGTTAGACTATTACATAATTATCTGAAAATTACAGTCATGAGCATGTGTTGAATATTTGAATATTCCTTAAATTGTCTCTTTTACATTATTACTCACTTACACCTTTGCATTAATAGTTCAAGCTGACCATTATTTCATCAGAACTGAAACTGTATCTGATAGGAATTATCTTCTCCCTGATAGCATTCTAGCATTCTTATCATGCTACATTGTAATTCCTCCCCAAAATATGATGTGGCATTCAAGAGAAAAGGTCTCATACTTATCAGTGTTGTAATAGCAAATATTTGGTCTAATTTTTTGGTTGCAAACCAGAAAATAATGTACTAACCAATTTTTTCTTTTTTCTGAATTTGTGTCTGTAATGACACTTGGACTCTGTTATCACACAGCAGTCTAACTGTGCAGAAATGTCTTTCAGAAAACCACTTGCTAAAAAGGTACAGTAGTACAGTACAGTATTATTAAGCTTTTGCTTACTATTCATGACAATCCAACTTGAATGTCAGCTTCAAAATGCTGGATAACATTAATAAAAATTTACTTGCTATTTTTGCAATATTCATATTTAATTTTCTAACAAAACAGAATCATCTAAAAAGAAAAATAGACGTGGAAAAAGTATGGGTTTTGCAGTCAAAAGATGAAATTTTGATCTAATTACACTTTACAATATATTACATTTTACTATGAAATTGTTAGAGGATTTGTGTTCTTAGCTTTACCACAGGCTATCCTGTGTGATATTTCAAACACATAGGCACTCTGGACCACAGATTAATCATCTTCAAAATAAGATAATACTATCTTAGAAAAAGTATTAGTCAATACTGGCTAAAATTTTGAGAACGTATGATTCAATCACTTAGCAACAGCAAAGAATAATTATTGCAATTGTTTTTGTCCAACCACCACTAAAAGACATTCCCTCTTTCTGGGCAAGATTATTCACAAGGCTTTAAACATTTGTTGAGTCAAATCTAAATATTTTCTTACTTAGAAAGTGTTCATGACAGCTTCACAGTATGATTCCTGTCACTTTCATTATGATGTCACCTATCAGTAGACAGACAATCTTTCATAGGTGTCTCTTCTACTACACTTGCTTTGATTAGCTTAAATCAGCTTTAGTATTACTGATTTATATTACCGCTTTAATATTACTGATAATTAAAATTGCAATTATGAATTTTAAAAATATTAAGCAAGCATAAAAGCAACTAGCGAGAACATTTTAAGATGGAGAAAACAATTCCAAATCTTCAGAAAACTGTCTTAAAGCTGTCTAAAATCCCTTTTCTCTCAAGGGAGAAAGTATTCAGTTAATGAAATGTCAAGTTAAGAGAAGTTTTGTATTTTTCTGTATTAAAGATGATCTTCGCTTTTCTTACTGGCGTGAAAGTAACTGACTGCTAATTAGCTCAAAATGCTTCTCAAAATGTTTGAATTTGGAAGCAAACATCCTTGGATTTCTAAAGGAATAATTATGCCTTTGGGATCTAAAAATATTCCTAGAAGCATTCTGGAAGCCTAGAAGCCATTTTCAGATTAATCTTTCAGTGGTGTCTCATATACCACAAAGGTAAAATAAGATCTGCTGTTAGTAGCAATCATAGAAGGTCAACTATATTGTATTCAGTACAGAAGACATACTTCCTTCCCGTTCCCTCTCCTCTCCTCTCCTCTCCTCTCCTCTCCTCTCCTCTCCTCTCCTCTCCTCTCCTCTCCTCTCCTCTCCTCTCCTCTCCTCTCCTCTCCTCTCCTCTCCTCTCCTCTCTCCTCTCTCCTCCCCTCCCCTCCCTTCCCCTCCCTCCCCTTCCTTTCCCTTCCCTTCCCTTCCCTTCCCTTCCCTTCCCTTCCCTTCCCTTCCCTTCCCTTCCCTTCCCTTCCCTTCCTTTCCCTTCCCTTCTTTCTTCTCCTTTTCTTTTCTTTTCTTTTCTTTTCTTTTCTTTTCTCTTTTCTTTTCTTTTCTTTTCTTTTCTTTTCTTTTCTTTTCTTTTCTTTTCTTTTCTTTTCTTTTCTTTTCTTTTCTTTTCTTTTCTTTTTTTTTTTCCCCCTTAGGAACAAATCAGTTATTTAGAAGAAAACTCTCAGCAAGACCTTCCCAAAATTTTGCGATAGTCTTGACCTACTTGCAGACTCCAGCCCCATTACACAGCTTTGTAAAAAGACTTCTGCTTGTCACCGCTATGCAGTATTCCTACTAATCTAACTTCCTATTTCTACCACAGCAAACTGACACCCTGGGAAGGAAAAAAAAGTAGGATTTCAGAGACTTCAAGGAAAAATGAAAACTATTAGTATGAGGGAGAGGGACAGCTGGTTACTTTTGCCTGAGGCCACCTCCTGTGACCCCAACAGATGTATGTTAAATGATCTTCAGAGTGCCTTCACCATAGCCGAGTCTGTTCCTACTGAGGTCAGTCATGACATATTACAGTAATTCAACAGGCACATTGTTCTCTACATGTGGTATTATCAACCAAAGACCTCTAAATGCAAGATGTGAAAGGTGACCTTCATGCTCCTGTGCTCTGCTTTCCCTCTTTTCCTCCCTCCATTCTCCTTGACCCCAGAGCTAGGCCGTATTTCCTAGTCCTGTCTTCATTTTCCAGACATATAACCAGGGTCTCTTCTTGTTTAGGAGATATTTTTAGCTTCTAGGAAGTTCATCATTTTCTTCACCAGATGCCTGAACTGTGGAGGGCATACAAAGAGTATGCAGTCCAAAAACCAAAGACATGCCATGAAGTGGAGAAGTGGTTCATTATTGCCATTGAAAATAAACTGGAAAAAAAAAAAAAAAAAAAAAAAAAAAGTAAATGATATACTGTTGCTGAAATAAGTGAAATTTTATAGTTTTGCATGAAGACATGAGACCATGGCTGATGGAACTTTAATCATCTAATTGTCTAGTATAGATAAAACAGTGATCTTAGAGTAGAGGTGCAGCTTGCAGTTGAGCTTGAAGAAAAGCTTTGTAAATGCACACAGGCGAGGAAAATGTAACCAATTTATGAAGGGTGGGTTGGAAGCAGGAACAGAGGAGAAACAAGAGAAAGTAGAACACCACATCAATCTACATTGTAGTTCAGGAAATTATTGCCTTGGGGTCCCTTTATCCAATTAACATTCTTTTTTGAAATGTCAGGAGTTGAACAGATAAGGTGGTATGTATGGTCTAAGTAAATAAGTCAACAGATAACTGAACATTTGTCTAACAGTTTGTATGTATTCTTCTACCCAGTGGAATCTATGATCAATTATGGACAAGTAGTCCAATGGGAAAATGTGCAGATGCATCTGGCCATGTAGCAGGCCATCAAGGGTGTGAAGAGCTTCAGCTACAGCAACTACTATGTCATGGACCCAGAGTCCATCTCAAGAATTTGCTGGACTATGAAGACTGTAAGACATTAGGCTTTGTCCTAGTAATTGTGTGTGCACCAACCCTGCTAGAAGAATACAAAACAGAGTTAGGTAATAGGAATGACACTATAGGTGTTATAGTCATCTGGAATCTAGAAAAAAAAATTGCAGTGGAAGTTTCACACACCCTAAGCATGGTGTTGGGATTACCTTGGGAATGCTAGTACAGCGGTGGTGGATAGTCACTGTACCTTGCAGAAGCCATAGAACAGAACGCACCAGTGATTAAGAGCCTTCCCTGAAATAGTCAAAGCAGTACAGGATCATATATTGGAGGATAAAAATCCCTTCTAGCAAGTGACACAGAAGCTTCTGAATGAATTGCAGCAGCAGTACAAAATCACATTTCAAGCCATCTACCCTGCCGAAATGACTATTGTCACAGCTACTAAGCTAGGAGAAACATTAACCTCCTGCTGCTGTGACATCTTTGTCAGATGGCTACCATTAGCTTCTGGACTTTTGTATTTAGCTGATCTTAGTATTGTTAATATCTGCTATAGCTTTGTGCTTATATGTTTTTTGCTGTTGTATTGCAACAGCACAAAGAGCAGAAAGCCTGCACTGAATTCAATGTGATCTTGTCCCACTGAAATAGGCTCTAACTACTAGATTACTGGGCAACAGCCCTGGAATGTAAAACTGTGTGCTGCAAACCTGGTGGTGAATGACACAGAGAAGGTAGAGATACTAAATGCCTTCTTTGCTTCAGTCTTTACTATTAAGGCCAGTCCTTGGGAAACCCAGACCTTGGAGACAACAGGTAAAGTCTGGAAAAAGAAGACTTTGCCTTGGTCGAGGAGGATCAGATTAGAGATCACTTAGACAAACTTGACATCACAGAATCACAGAATCACACAGAATCACAGAATGGTAGAGATCATCTAGTCCAAGCCCCCTGCTCAAGCAAGGGGGGACACCCACAAGTCCATAGGCCCTGATGGGATTTGCCGTGGGACCATGCTGGCAGATGTCATTGCTAAGCCACTCTCAATCATCTTTGTACCGTATGCCTCGACACAAGCTAGGGGGATGGTGTTGACCTTCTGGAAAGCAGCTCTGCAGAGAAGGCCTTGGGCAGTACTGGTGGACAAGATGACCATGCACCAACAATATGCCCTTGTGGCCAGGAAAGCTGATAGTATCCTGAAGTTGCAGGAAGTTGCTGGAAAGAGCACTGCCAGCAGGTTGAGGAAGGTAATCCTTCCTTTCTACTCAGCCTTAATGAGGCCACATCTAGAGTGCTGGCTCAAATTCCAGAGTCCCCAGTAGAAGAGAGACATGGGGCTACTGGACTGAGTCCAGCATAGAGTAATTAAGATGATAAAGGGACTGGAGCATCTCTCATATGAGGAAAGTCTGAAAGACCTGAGACTCTGCAGCCTGGAGAAGACTGTGTGAGGATGTCCATGTTTACAAATGCCTGAAAGGAGGGTATAAAGAAGGTGGAGCCAGATTCTTCTCAGTAGTGACCAGCGTGAGAAGATGGAAAGGGCACAACCTGAAACATAAGAAGTTCCATCTGTACAGGAGAGGAAAAAAAAAAATTACTTTCAGGGTAACAGAGCCGTGAAACAGTATACGTAGAGAGGTGTGATCTACTCTGGAGATATTCCAAAGCCATCTGGATATGATTCTTTACAAAGTATTCTGTGTGATCTTGCTTGAATAGAGGGTTAGACTAGATGATCTCCAGAGGTCCCTTCCAGCTTCAAGCATTCTGTGATTCTGTGAAATATCTGAATGGCGAATGTCAAGAGGATGGGGCCAGACTTTTCAGTGGTGGCCAGTGACAGGACAAGAGGCAACTGGCACAAACTGAAGCACAGGAAATTCCACTTGAATATGAGGAAAAACTTATTGACTGTGAAGGTGATAAAACACTGACACGAGTTGCCCAGAGAGGTTATGGAGGTTCATTTTCTGATGATATTCAAAAGCCATTTGGACACAATCCTGGGCAATGTGCTGTATGTGACCCAGTTTGAGCTGGGAGGGGCAAGAGGAAGGATCTAGATGATCTCTAGATGATCTCTAGAGGTCCCTTCCAGCCTCAAGCATTCTGTAATTCTCTGGTACTGTGCTCTCACAACAGCATCCAAGGCCAGTAGCCTGAATAACAGTGATTCCTTGGGGAAAATTAGGTGGAGAATTGTTGCAGTGTCAACAATATCTTTATGTTTGTAGTGCCAAAGGGCCTTCAATTTGTAATTTTGCAGTTTGCTTTTCACTTGCATCTGTACAACCTTTCAGCTAAGTTGTGGCTGCTGAAACTACTGTGGCAGCATTTTCCGCTTGTTACTTTCATGAATAGTTCTGAATAGCTGTCTAGTAATAAACAGTTTGAGTCCATCAGTTCATTTCTCAGTGACAATTTGCTGCCATTTTTTAAGATACAACAGCAAGTTTTTATGTCTACTAATATGGATTAACAAATAAAGGAAAAATACATGATAATTTTTAAAAAGTCTGAACCAGTTCCAACCTGATCTGTTTATTTTTGTCTTTTTGACTATTTGTATATTTGTTTGATCTATTTAGTATAGTCAAACCAGAAGACATCAAGTGTCTGTGCATGTCTGTTTCTGTCTGACATATGAAAACCATTCAGAATTCATTATATATTTTCAGTCACAGCTTTATTCACTCAGTTACTTTCAGAGAACTAACAGTCTAGCAACCCTTTAGATTGCTAGGCTGAAAAAAAAGCAAAAAATGAGCATTTCTAGGGCTCACTTGATTTATTTTAGATATCATCCTTAGGATGCAACGAATCATACTTAGAAATGATGTTTTTTCTTCATTTGACATAGATGGACTGTCAAGACTATACACAAGATGTAACAAAATGAAATAAATTACACTTTTCCTAAGTGAGATGCAGTTTTAAAATATTGTTTCCTGTCTCAGAGTGTTTGAGAGGATTCATTTTCTCCAGTGGAATAAAAAAGATACTAAGACATGAAAGTATTTAGAAGCCAAATTACAAGAAGCTTCTTTCAGGTTGCACGTATTGACTGCATGATTTTCTTTAAATTCCTGAATATATTTAGAAAAGCAGGAGCTGAAAAACAGTTTCTTAAGTACACATTTAATAAAGCACTACATCAAATATACAACTGACAGTATTTGATTTCTTTAATTAAAATCCTTTATTTGGAATAAAAAAGACTGAAGTCAAATTGAAATACATATTTGAAACAACTTCCTGGGAATACATGAGTGTGGGATCTGAGGACTTCTCAGCTATACACAGTAAGATAATGACCTATTACAGATATTAATGCATCAAAACTGCAGTAAATTGTAGGTATATTTTGTCATTTTAAGAATTTAAGAATTTTGCAGCTTTTCTAATCTGATGTTTTCCATATCAATATATAGAGTCCCACTGAGGCAGAGTCTGCTCCTTTTCCTGACAACTGCAAAACTGAGAATTAAAGAGTTCATAAAGAGTATCTGCTACATAAATATAAGATTATGAAATATTCCAAAATACTATCATATCATAGAAGGTTATTGTACCATTTGGTACAGTTATGATAGATGTCATTCCTGTTTCAAGAAGACAAGGGAAAACTTCCTCATTAACATAAGTCAAATTTCTCTTGTCTTTATTGCACAATCACAGTTAAGGAACTTGATATCATGCATAGATATTATGTCTATATAGTGTGCATACATATCAACATGATTCTAGAAAATCATACACATTTTCTGGGCCAGTGATTTCAATATATTTTATTTTGAGAGTTATCAAAAGAACGTTGCTTAATTTTACTTGTTTTCAATTCATAACACACCAACACTGTATTCTCATAAATTAATCTGTATATGTTAGAACATCAAAAAGAAAGCATTTCTGACTGTGTACTATATAGACTACATAGAATTATTTGTCTCTTCAAAGGTATGCAACATGCTGGTTGTGGTCATTCAGTAAACTGTAAGAAAAAATGAAAAACTTTTAATGAAGGATTTGAAAGTCATAGTTTCTTTCATAATGGATAGTATGCATTCAGTGAACAGAACACTGGACTAATGCTATTATAGCATAAAAAGGAAATATTAAGAAAAAAGAAAAATATATTTTTAAAATATATGAAAAAGATCTAACTATGATCAGTTGGTTTTTTAACTCATCAGAAAAACTTACAGGCTTTTAATATTATAGTTAAGTTTCTCAGCTGCCTTTAGATGTTCTGCAAGTGGACTGAAAAAAAAAATAGCTACTTTATTCTTCCAGACTTTAAAAGTGTGGCAGTTTTTTATGTTTATTTATTTTCCTGCTTATTTTTCAATATGTTATTTATGACTAACACACAAAGATAGATACTATCGACTAGGAATTTGTCCTTCAGCTGTCATAAGGAAGTGTAAATTACCAGAACCCGTGAAACCTCTACAGATAAATGAGCACAATAAAAAGGAAGCCATTTACACATGTATTCTTTTATTGACAATATCAGTGAACACTAATAAGCTGTTTGAGGATTTTACATATGATAAAACTTTTTAAAAAAATGTATGCTGGAAGCATAAAGTATGAATGTCAAAAATGAGGAAGGTTTTGAAAAAATGAGGTCTGTGGTTAGTGGTGTCCCCCAGGCATCAGTCCTCAGTCCAGTCCTGTTCAATTTATTCATCAATGACCTGGATGAAGGGACGGAGTACTGCCTCAGCAAGTTCACTGATGATGCCAAACTGGGAGGAATATCCAATACCCTAGAGGGCTGTGCTGCCATCCAGAAGGACCAGGACAGACTGGACAACTGGGCCGTGAGAAATCTTACGATATTCAGCAAAGACAAGTGCAAGGTCCTGCACCTAGGGAGGAATAACCCCAGACACCAGGACAGGTTGGGGACTGACCTACTGGAGAGCAGATCTGCAGAGAAGGACCTGGGCGTCGTGGTGGACGACAAGTTGACCATGAGGCAGCAGTGTGCCCTCGTGGCCAAGAGGCCAATGGCATCCTGGGGTCCATTAAGAAAAGCGTCTCCAGCAGGTCGAGGAAGGTGATCCTGCCCCTCTACTCAGCCCTGGGAAGGCCGCATCTGGAGTATTGTGTCCAGTTCTGGGCTCCACAGTACAAGAGGGATGTGGAGCTGCTGGAGATAGTCCAGCACAGGGCTACAAGGTTAATCAGAGGCCTGGAACATCTGCCCTATGAGGAAAGACTGAGAGAGCTGAGCTTGTCCAGCCTGGAGAAGAGAAGGCTGAAAGGAGACCTGATCAGTGTCTATAGGTACCTCAAGGAAGGGAGTGAGGAGGATGGTGCTGGCCTCTTTTCAGTGGTGGTCACTGATAGAACTAGAGGAAATGGCCAGAAACTGAAGCACCAAAAGTTCCACAGGAACTTAAGGAAAAAAAAATTAACAGTGAGGGTGATAGAGCGCTGGAACAGACTGCCAAGAGAGGTTGTGGAGTCTCCTTCTCTGGAGATCTTCCAAACCCGCTTGGACGCAGTCCTGTGCCACACGCTCTAGGTGACCCTGTGTGTGCAGAGGGGTTGGACTAGATAACCTCTAGAGGTCCCTTCCAACCTTAAGCAGTCTATGATTCTATGAAAACTAAGCTAATATTCAAAAAGTAAAAGTACAATTGCATTAAATAATCTCTGCTACATAAGTGGTTATCAGGTGATATCAGTGATTACCAGGTTCCCTTTAACCTTAAGTCTATCATGCAATGTCACTTCCGGTCTTGTCACAGGGTATCTTTCTGGTCTCGTCACAGGGCAATAAGAAGATTAGCCGGGGTTTAGGGATCTGTGAGGATAAATTTGATGGGGGCAATAATGATAAAGTCTGTAGAACCAAATTCAACACATCAAACTGACATGAAATAAGAATCAAATTTCCAGCCCAGGAAAGTAAAGGTCATAAAATAAAACAAACAAACAAACACTTTAGTTTTGTTAATAGATCTAAGTGGAAACTGTTAGATAGTTCTTACTTCCTCTGTGAATGAGTAGCTGTCTTATCTCTTTCATGAGCCACGCACTTTGTTTTATAGTTCACCATCATTGACTGCACAGTGCTAGATTGTGCATACATTGGTACGACTCTACAAAAGGTTTTTTTCTGCTGGATATAGCACAGGATGTGTAAATAAGTTGATTAGTCTGCCTTTATTAGAGTACTTCGTAGAGTCACCAGGCAGCTCAGTAAAAAAAAAAGTATGTTCCTGTAGATTCCATCTGCTACACTGGCCAGCAAATCTGTGAAGTGGCAGAAATCCAAGCCCTGACCAGGTTTCCAAAACTCAGAAGAAAGCACAGCTTTTGTAAACCTAACTGGGAGATCATGAAAGGCACCTGGCAGTGAAAATAAAGGTCTTTCTGGGAAATATGGTCACTTTGGCCCTGAGCTAGTCTATGAATCTATTGCGATGAGGATCGTACTGCTTCATGCTTAATATTTACACCATGGCAACTATGGTATCAATACTCATATCTCATCAATAAATGGCAAGTGTCAGTATCAATGTGATTTGGCAAAGCACATGATAGACTGTCATGACAGGCATGATAGACTGACATGATAGGCATTTTTTAGCCCACTGAGATCCAAGTTGTTAACAGAAAAATCTTGGATTTACTAAAGATTTTGGGAACAGAAATTGGAACTGAAATTGAGTGCCAGTGTAAGCAAGATATTCTAGACTGTTGGCATGATCATCCTCTTCACAGAACAATGGCTTATATCCCGAAATACCAGGAAAATACAGATACACTTGCAATTTATAGTAAAACAGCACATTTATGCAAAACTAAATCTCTAATGTAATGTAGAACTCTCCTCTCCTCTCCTCTCCTCCCCTCCCCTCCCCTCTCCTCCCCTCCCCTCCCCTCCCCTCCCCTCCCCTCCCCTCCCCTCCCCTCCCCTCCCCTCCCCTCTCCTCTCCTCTCCTCTCCTCTCCTCTCCTCTCCTCTCCTCTCCTCTCCTCTCCTCTCCTCTCCTCTCCTCTCCTCTCCTCTCCTCTCCTCTCCTCTCCTCTCCTCTCCTCTCCTCTCCTCTCCTCTCCTCTCCTCTCCTCTCCTCTCCTCTCCTCTCCTCTCCTCCCTCTCTTTTCTTTTCCTTTTCTTCCTGTTTTTTTTTCTTGCTTCAAAATTTGCTTTCCTTCACTTTAAATATATTTGTGTGCCTTTTTATTCCTTTCTGTTGTTATTTATTTTGATCACATGCTCACTATGACCAAGTCTGCT
This sequence comes from Tinamus guttatus, assembly GCF_059628265.1. NCBI lineage: Eukaryota > Metazoa > Chordata > Aves > Tinamiformes > Tinamidae > Tinamus > Tinamus guttatus. Next base: position 300,836 of record NW_028289440.1, read on the forward strand.
CAACATAATCACACAAAATCTGATATGCCAAAACTAGAATCCATGTGTTTTTACCACAGAAGTTTTTCACATTCTCTAAATCACCATATGTTCTATTCCTGTTCTTCTCCAAACTAAAGCAACTACCTCATAATGTCAAGTTTTACCTGAGCTTTGATCCAGAAAATGCAAAACTGCCAAAGATCCCATCAAATCAAATGGTAACCTAGCTTGTGTAATATTGATGAAAATGGCAGTAAGAATTTCAGTTGTAGGTAGTAGTAATACAGAAATGTAAAACACTTAGAAAAGCTGTGAGCAGGTAAGCTATAGCAGTAAGAAGAACATATTTACATCCTCTGTTGTTATGAAGCTCTATGAGCAGAGATTTTTTTTCAGTCTGAATGAAGCACATAGTAAATGTATATCTATGCAAATGTTTGTCTACAGCATTATCTATACATTATTACATTACACGATTACAATCTTATTATACATTATTGCATTATACATATTATACTATACAGCATTATACTTTCTCTGGAAAAATGATAGAATACCTTATACTGGCTGTTGTCTCCAAACATGTGGAGGACAGGAAGGTGCTCAGGAGTAGTCAGCATGGATTCACCAAGGAGAAATCATGCTTGACTAACCTGATAGCCTTCTATGATCGAATGACAAGCCAGATGATAGATCTGGGGAGATTGGTTGATGTCATCTATCTGGACTTCAGCATGGCTTTTGACACCATCCTTCACAGCATCCTCTGGGTAAGCTCTGGAAGTGTGGGTTAGTGAGGTGGATTAAGAATTGGCTGGATGGCAGAGCTCAGAGGATGGTGACCAGCAGGGCAGAGTCCAGTTGGAGGCCTGTAGTTAGCGGTGTCCCCCAGGGCTCAGTCCTCGTCCCAGTCCTGTTCAGTTTATTCATCAATGACCTGGATGAAGGCACAGAGTGCTCCCTCAGCAAGTTTGCTGATGATACCAATCTGGGAGGAGTAGCTGATAGTCCAGAGGGCTGTGCTGCCATCCAGAGGGACCTGGACAGACTGGACAACTGGGTGGTGAGAAACCTCATGAAGTTCAACTAGGGTAAGTGCAAGGTCCTGCACCTGGGGAGGAATAACCGCAGATACCAGTACATAACCTCAGTATATTTCGGAAAAGAAATAAGTCAATCAAAAATGCAAATAAATATTTGAACATCACATCAGGTGCCTTCTGTTCTCCTGAATCACTGTCTGTCTGTCAAAAGCTGGTATATTTGCCAAATTCATAGTGCAGTTTGGCTCACTGCATGCTAATAAAAATGCAAATCCTCTATAGAAATCTAAAGCTTCTGGCACATTTCAGTAGTTGCAGTAATCTTAATCTTTTTGTGTGTGTGTGTGAGCTGTTTTACACTTGCAATGCTTGACCTGCAGCCTTGCAGCCTTGTATCTTGTATATTCCCTAAAACCTTTCTAAAACCTTTGGTAATGTAATAGCAATAGGCAGAAGCATTGTTTCCTCCTTCAGGAAACAAAAACATGAAATGCTTAATAATGCTGTCTAAGCTTACCTGTCCTAATCAGTGGAAATTCTCATGAAATATCTTAGCAGAAGTTCCATTGCATATGTGTTTGCAGAAGCAAAGATCATTGTCACAGTTTAGTGAGTCACACCATGCAGTCACTTTTTTCAGCCTGGCGAGAATACTTCTGTAGTTGCAACAGAATCTGCAAGCATCCTGCCAAGAAAATCGTTTATCCAAAAGCTGCTCTTGGAAGCAGAAAGAAAAAAAAATAAAATGAGTTAGGCAGTTTTCCATCAATCCAGTCATTTTTTTTTTAGGTGTAAATGCACTTGGAACCGATGATACTTTGTCTAAGGTCATCATTATTTGAATATGGCATCTTTCTTGGAACACTCAGGTCTCAGCTTTTTATAATTTTCTTCTGGGATAATAAGTGGGTCCCTCCTAAATTTATCAAAATACTAGATAGAGAAGAACACAACAAAAGAAGCTTGATGCTTGAAATACAGTTCATATGAAACCAAAGCATGTATCTAGAGTCAGCTAAGATCTCTCAGTTTTCCCATGGTATTTTCCATTCCTTTCATTTTCCTTTCATTCCTTTCACTTGATTGCAGTATCAAGAGTTGCCATCCTTTTCCTTGAAGTAGCCCAAATTATGCCATTATCACTTCTAATATATTTTTGAAGATATTTCTGCAAACTCACTTTGAAATACCTCTTGTGATGGAGACTCCAAAAAAATCCCCAAGTAAGCTATTGTAATATTATTTACAAAACATTATTATGTAAATGATATATTATATATATAAGTTATATTATATTACATTATATTATATATAATATATATTATATATTATACAAATATTATGTTATGTTATGTTATTATGTTAATAATATTATGTAATACTATTAACAAAATTATTTTTCTCATAAAAATGCATTTTTCTTTTAGCTACTCTGCTGAAAATGTATTTCCTCCCTATTTCCTCCTTTACATTTGATTTGAATAGCAAAATTGGATAAACTAATAGCTATTAATCCTACAATGAAATATCATTGGTATCCTTTCTATCCAGATTAGATTGCAGCTCTCTCAAAGTAAAAATTAAATTTAAATATGCCACACAGCATGCCTGACTTGGATGAGGGGACAGAGTGCACCCTGAGCAAGTTTGCAGATGATATCAAACTTGGTAGAGTGAATAACACTCTAGAGGGTTGTGCTGCCATTCGGAGGGACCTAGACATGTTGGAGAGTTGGGCAGAGAGGAACCTCCTGAGTTTAAACAAGGACAAGTGCAGGGTCCTGCACCTGGAGAGGAATAACCTCAGACACCAGGACAGATTAGGGGTTGACCTGCTGGAAAGCAGCTCCGCGGAGAGGGACTTGGGAGTCCTGATTGACAACAAGTTAACCATGAGTCAGCGATGTGCGCTCATGGCCAAGAAGGCCAATGGGATCCTGTCCTGCATCAAGAGGAGCGTTGCCAGCAGGTCGAGGGAGGTGATCCTGCCCCTCTCTTCAGCTCTGGTGAGCCTGCACCTGGAGTATTGCGTGCAGATCTGGGCTCCCCAGTACAAGAGGGATGTGGAACTTCTAGAGAGTGTCTAGCGTGAAGCACCAAAGATGATTAAGGGACTGCATAATGTATCTTATGAGGAAAGGCCAAGCAAGCCGGGCCTGTTTAGTCTGGAGAAGTGAAGACTGAGAGGAGATCTGATCAATATGGTTAAGTACCTGAGGGGAGATTGCAGAGACTATAGGGTCAAACTCTTCTTGGTGGTGGCCAGCGACAGAACAAGAAGTAATGGATTCAAATTGAAACTCCGGAGGTTTCATCTCCATATGAGGAAGAACTTCTTTCCTGTGGGGGTCACAGAGCCCTGGAACAGGCTACCTAGAGAGGCTGTGGAGTCTCCTTCTCTGGAGATCTTCCAAACCCACCTGGATGCCACCCTGTGCCATGTGCTCTAGGTGTCCCTGCTTGAGCAGGGGGGTTGGACTAGATGATGTCTAGAGGTCTCTTCCAATCTAAACTCTTGTGTGATTCTGTAATACCAGTATGCCGTGTAACATATGAAATACTAAGGTGTGAGTCAAATAGGCTAACATTTCTTTGGGTGTTACTATCAGTAGTCTGTGCTCTTCATAAGGAAATATTGCTAGATCAATAGATGTTAAAGATTTTCTTAATTTAGCCATTTTTAAATATATGTGTTGTTATATGACAAATTAAGCCAATAATTTATATAGACAATAAATCTGAACATTTATATAGTACTATTCCATAGCTTCAAAACAATAGTGAATTATATAAAAAAGAACTATTAACGTAAAGACCTCAATAAATTAAATTAAAAAATCATTCCTATCTTGAAAGAAAATTAGCAATCATAAAAAGTTGAGTAGAAAATATGTAGTGAAATGACTCTACTGAGAAAGAAATATATGTAATACATGTTCAAGAGTTTTATAAAAAAAATAAAATAAAATTAGCAGTTGAACTACTTACACAGAATTAAGCAGATTAATCATAGAATCACAGAATGCTTAAGGTTGGAAGGGACCTCTAGAGGTCATGTCGTCCAACCCCCCTGCACACAGAGGGTCACCTAGAGCGTGTGGCACAGGACTGCATCCAAGTGGGTTTTGCAGATCTCCAGAGAAGGAGATTCCACAGCCTCTCTTGGCAACCGGTTCCAGTGCTCCGTCACCCTCACTGTTAAAAAATTTTTCATTAAGCTCCTGTGGAACTTTATAGTCAGGATTGTATTTAAACTGTGTTACTATCATAAACCAAAAAAAAGTTAAATATTGTAGATCCAGTAGCACAAAGTGATATGACTTAAGATAGTTTATTATTTTGTATTGAAATCTCTAATATTTGCATTTTGGTGAAATCACAAGAACACTATAAATATTACGTAATCTTCACTGATGTCTCACAAAGCATAATGTTAGGCTTCCAGAGTACCTTCAGACATTTTCTGTACACTTAGGGTTCAGTACATTCTTAGCAATTAAATGGTTTACTGTCATCTTAAATGGTTGGAACATGAGTGAATTGGGATGAATCATTTGGAACAATGCACGCTAATAGGATTCAGTGCTAGTCAGTAGTCGTCTGCTATATGAACACATCATATAAATAATGAACATTTACATGAACAGGAAAGACATTATGTTACCATGAATATTCATGTCTGAGATTTGAAGATCTGTGGAGGATGCTTTGGTCTACATACCGTAGACAGACAAGTCTATTTATATTGACTTCCATGGTAATCCTTTTGTTTTTTCACTATTTAGATACTCATCAGTGGGACTCATTCTGTAGAGGGGCTAAAAATTTAAATCTCGTCACACATATTCTATAGATGTTATTGGTGCAGCAAGCAGGAATATTTCTTTAACTCTGTACCATGTCTGGCCATTGTTTCATAAAACTATAGAAGATTTGATCATGGATGTACTGTTTTGAAAATGTACTCATTTTATTTTAATGAAATTTGATGAAATTATTAGTAGAACTGCAAATGTCCCTGTCAAATGGGCTTGTCTTTCCAAATATTTACCATTTATTTTGAGAATTTCCATTACATTTTATATTTTTCTACCATCAGAGAGATGTCAGAATTATCTGAGTATTATAGAATTATAGAATAATATACACAGAAACCTGTGTGCTATGCTAATTTTATGACAGTCCTAGCAATTTTGATTTTGTTGCTGCTGTTGTTCTCCCCAGATTCTATCATGGCATGTCACACAATTCGATCATGGATCATATTGGATCATATTAGATCATGCTTGACATTTCAGCTTCAGCACAGCATGTAACCTTCAGATTTAGTATAGATACACCATCTTGTGTCAGTTAAAAATATTAGCCCTATTAGAGAGAGCATTATTGTTCCCCAAATCTATTACATGATGGTGATGATGGTGATGATGATCGCAACACTTGTAGAGTAACTGGGAGAATTTACTTACATTACTGAAAGATAAGATTTAAGAAAAAAAATGGTAAAAATCACACTTTCTTACAACTTTCAGAAAAAGAAGCAATGGATATATAAATTAACCACTGAAAGCAACAGTTGAAAAAGCTTTAAAACGTTGCTGCCTGTGTCTGAAAGGAAAATTATGTAACAAAAAACACCTGCGGTTTGTATTTCTTTCAAGTGCAAGTGAAGAGTACATTTTGAGTGCAGCATTTGTAAGTCCAGGGGTCATCGCTCTGAGAGAGAGGTCTCACTTCTGCTAACGAGTGACAGCCCCTGCTGGATAAATCTAAGGCAGAGCAGAAGAGCAATCGTTTTAAGACTGAAAGAAAACCCATGTATTTATGTGAACAATAAAAATACTGACATAAGAGGGAAATTCAGACAGAAAAGTTCATTTATTAATGCGAGATGAATCTATAATGCAATCCAGGAAAAAGTTTAACTTCAAAATAAGCAGTAAGAACACGCTTTTTTGTTCATACAATACTGTATTGGGGACGTCATATCTGTAAGAATAGGTTTAGGGAATATGACAGAGTGATTATTTCTTCTTGTCACACCACATGTCTTGCCATCTGCGAATATAAATTATAAATAGACTGTGACACAAAAATTTTCCTTCAAAGGTTCCTTAAACTCTTCAATGCATCACCTTCTACTGCCAAAACTACAAAACTTTTTTTTCTCCTTTTTTTTTTAAAGGTTTTCTCCTTTTTTTTTTCTCCTTTCTCCATTAAGATAGGGTGCAACTAAATCTTCTGTGCTGTAACATAATGCATAACGCATAATTTATCTGTGAATCTAGAAAAAATATTTTATATACATTATATGTGCAGGAAGTATTTTTTGTGTGTGTGTTAGAAGTCCATGAAAATCCTTTGAAACTTTTAAAATTGCATTAAAGTGTTTAAAGAGCACCTGATTATTACACTTTAACAAGCATAAATAGGTGTTTGTGGTTTCATTTAAACTGTCTTCCACATTATAATAATTTTATTCTTAATAATACTATTTTATATGTAAAAGCAGACATTTTATTTTCCTTTGAGAGTTTCTAAACTTTTTGCAGAACTAATTGTAATGCTTAAAATATATTTGTATATTACATGTAAATGTATATTTACTATTTTTTCACATACTTATATCCTTTCAGAGCTGTTTGGCAAAAACCCTGGAAAATGATTTATATGACCTAATTTTTGCCATATCCAGTGAAGATGCTTGTGTATGAACTGGATATTCTTGGCTTATTTCTTTATTACTAAAGAAAAATGTCCACTCTTTAGGTTATCTTTATCTTATCTGTTTTAAATATCTAAGGGGACATGACATGTTTTGTAAGGGCTTTGGCGATGATAAAGACTGTAGAGGCTCAATATATTTACCTTGACACAGGCAGCTCATATTTTCTGATCCAGATTGGCAGATATGACTCAGAAACACGCTCTTTTGAAGATGCAGAGGAGAGGCCAAGAGGACCATCAAAGTACCTCTCCAATGTCACTAGAAACCTAGATTTAAGCAGCAAACTGAGCCCAGAATCATTAGCTTTTATCTAGGTATCTACAAATGTTTACACATGCTCAGATGAATTTTGTAGGTGTAGTTGTCCTTAATAAATATGCTTCATTCTGACCTCAGCATGGACCGTTTTGTTACTGTTCTTATTGTCATTTTTTATTGGTGGCTTACCAGTTTTCTTCACCCTGTTTACTAAGGGCTAAAGATCTCTTAAATATGCTGATGCACATAGCACACATTTAAAAAGGGAAAGGAGTGATTTTTTTATATATATAGTTTTCCTGTTCTTGGCTATTCTTAAACTGTATGCATAACATATTCACCTCAGCTCACTGTCTTGCAAAAGATGGAAAAGGGTGTCCTCAGAGGAAAATAAGGCTTTGATGATGTTTATGAGAGTTCTCCAACAGCCTGATTTGGGGTAGTCTTCATTTCTATGTGAAGCACCTGTGGATCATATGTTTCTGAATGTATCTGCGTGTGGTTGCATAGAAAGACACTGTACATTTAACAAGAAATTGTTCTTCCTGAAAGAAGTATAATTAGAGGAAATGGGTCACTTATTCTTACTAGCAAAGAAGGAAATGGTATATTTTTGTTTTAAGAGTGTACTTGGAGGTGTGGGTGAGAGACAGCCTGAGGAAAACTATAGAGTAAATAGCCAATTTTCAGTAAAGGGAGATAGTATATTCTTTCACCAATGAAAATACAGAAACATTCTAAAGAAATATAAAAAGTAGAACTTCTTTTTACTGCATGGTTGACTGAATTGTTTTTGAGTTTTGAGTTGTCACAGCATCTGGCATCAGCAAATTTTCTATTATCACTATTTTCCCAACACAGAGTGAGCTACACTTGTTGCAGTAATTCTTTTATGACCCAGTGAAATGTGTAGTAGCCATCATTAGTATTATTAGTGAGGTGCTCTATAACTTCCTGAGAATTTTTCTTCAAAGAATTTTGCACTTGCATGTTTTCATTGTTCATTGTTAGTTTTCTTTTCCCCCCTCGGTTGAGACATAGTGTGTGTATATATTATTTTAGACTGCCAAAAAGAATATGGTGATTAGGAGAGAGAATAAGGCTTATTCTTGGAAACTATTACTTAGATGTATTCATTAGAGATAGGTGTGAATACAGAAGATATCAAAGCCTGTCACTGAAAATACAGTTATTGTCAAGTCTGGAAGTTGTGCCTATTCTTCTTGATGTAAATGTGCTGCTTGCAACTTATTCAAAAGGGTAAATGCCTTACAACAAAAACACGAGAGAAGAAAGTTAAAAATGAAAAGTGCTAAGAGCTGGCACATATTCTTGGCAAAAGAACTAGAAAACTAGTTAGAAATTGGCACATTTGGAGTGTTTAAGCTAGGGAAAACTAGCCTTGCAATTCTTCCACTTATGTCTTCTGGTGATGACTAAGCATTGCAGAGGTGGCTGTATAATAGCAGTAGGAGTGGAAGGATCTTGAATGCTAAAGCAAATACAGATTGAAATGTCAGACATAAACCTCTAAGATGCCTTTGCCTTTTGCCTTAAAGTAGCAGCTATATAGAAAAGCTTGCACTTATCATTTACGAAATACATTGTTGAGGTACTAACCCACCTGAAAATCAAGGAGTTCTGTGGGCTTCCTTTTAACTGCAGAAATACAATGGGTGCAAATTTGCCATGCCTCAGTTTTTGCCAACCATAACTAAGCACAGATAATTGCCTTAGAGTAGCATCCCTATTAGGGCATAGCACTTCTGTTTTTCAGTGAATTTAACAACGCATTACCAGCAATTATGATTTATTATGTTTAATAGAAAGGGATAGAATGAGGTAGCTCATTTAATGAAGGTTGATGACCTCCTTTTTCTTTGGGCCTTTAAAATATTGTCTATAAGCCAGATTGTAGAAAATATTGGAAGTAAATCTAGAATGTATATTCCAGGAAAAAAAAAAAAAAAAAAGAAAGAAAGAAAGTTGTACCATGATATCACCAAATAGGTTTGAGGCTACTTTTAATTTAAATTATAGTGGATCTTGCTAATAAGAACCCTTAGATAATCAAACCCAATTAATAAATTCTTCAATAAATTCAGTCATCTTTTACTTTTTACCTTACACTGAATTGCAACTATAAACATCTTTATTTCCTAAGTAAAAATAAAGCAGCAGGCAGCCACTCAGTCTATATGCAAAGCACAAAATCTTTACACAAAAAGCACAAAATCTTTACCTGTTCCAAATATTGTAAAGTCACATTAAGCTCATCAGTAAACTGTGGATACTTTTTAAAAGAAAACAGGACTGTAAATATGTATTGTGTTACATATGTATTGTGTTAAATATGTATTGTGTTACATTCCCTGCTTTGTGTCTTTTTGGTGTTTCCTTATGAAAAAATAAAATAAACTTGAAATAAATATAAATTGTCTTGAAAAAGCAGGTGCCCACGCTGTCAAGAGAGAAGAAAAAAAGAGAGAAAGAACACCCCGCACACACACACACACACACAAAAAAAAAAAAAAAAAAAAAAAAAAATCTCTGAAAAGTAGAAAGTAGTGGCCTGTGAAGTGACTTGGGGAGATTTGGTATTTATGTTGCTGCTGCTGTGTCAAGTGCACAGGGAGACAGTGAACATCCCTGAGCACACAGAGTATGTATTTTGTTGATTAACTGAACACCTTTGAGAAATCCTGTGGCCATAATCAGTATTGATAGAGCATTCAACTACTTTAAGAACAAAACTAAAGAAAAAAATATATATCTGTCAGCAGTGACCACTTAAAAAAAAAAAAAGAAAAAAAGTTGTGAACCAAAAGACATACATTTTGCTTTAATAAGAAGCTAAATGACATTCATAATTGCAGGTAAATTTTGTTAAACCAGCTTGAGCACAGGAGAAGAACTTATAATGTGGGAGGAGGAATGTCTCATAACATTTCCTGGCAGTCAGAGGATGCTAAGAAAGGATCTTAGAATTTGGTTGGCATCTAATGCAGATAGTGAAGGTGGCCAGTGAATCCCCTGCTGTTTTACCACTGGTGCTTCAGAGATGGTCTATGTCTCTGCCATATCTCAGGAAAAAATGTAAGCTGCTCTGTATGTTGAAGAAGGAAAACCTGTTGGTCCTGCCATAGGTTGCCTAGCAGCCAGAGACTGGCTGCTAGGATAAGAAAGCTGTCATATACCTTAGCTTCAACATATACTAAATTATTCTGACAGAAATAATGTCTACATACTGCAGAAGTTAACAACCACAGTGGTCTTGTAAATTCTCTGCAGGAACAATAATCTCTGATTATCAATACACTTTGATAATCTGAGCAACCCGAGAATACATAGCTACAGAAAACATTACTACTTCCACCTTCCACATCTGCCTTCAAGCATCTGTCACCACCTCTGTCCATTCTCCTTCTTTTCCACAGATGAAAAGTTACTTCCCACCAAGATGCCAAGAATGTAAGCAGGTATGAAGACCTGTGAATCTCGGTTCTCATGAGAGGGTATAATCTGGCTGTGCCTGCATCACTATAGAAGCACAGGTTGTGCCAAAATGGTCCAGCCTCACAAGACAAGAATGGAGACATGAAGTCTTTTTTTCACAAAGTACATTAGAGGTCAGGTGGATAATACTGCAAACAGGGGAGACAAAATGTATGCAAGAATAATCTGATGTGTTTGGCTGCAGAAAGAAAGCGGAAAGGTGAGGAAGACAGCTGGGCAGGGAGAGGCATACTGAACAGCCTGGCAGAATACAACTATTGGAAACTTTCCTGGCCCCCTTGCTGCTCTCATTCCCTTTCTCCAAAGTATCTTCATTTCAGTTTCACTCCATATTTCTTTCTTCCTCTTCTTGCATCCCTCAGTTTTGCCTTTTCAATTGCATCGCCTCTTCAACTCTTCTTACCACTGAGCTTATACTGTTCTTAATGTTTCTCTGTGTGCCACTAATTTGTATTAGAAATGTGTCTTTTAAGATTTAACCTAGGCCAATTTCTGACTTACCCATTTAGATCATTAACTCTATGTAATAAACATGCTTAATTGTAATAAAAGACATTGTAAGGGCTGCCTGAATTTAGGTTAAACACATAAAAGTAAATGGAGCTACTCATCTGCTTGCTCCTTCTCTCAGCAATGTAATTAGTAATGTCTAAAGTTTTGAATCAAGATGTTTCCTTTTACTTGCTGCTTGCTTAACTAAAGCACTATAGGGAGAGTATTTTGTACTAGCTGTTGCCAATTGTACCTAAAATGACATGGAGGTAACAGACAGAAGAAGAATATGTCTGATAATACAGTTTTATATCCATTTTCTCTTTTGGAAATGAAAATGTTTTGGCTTTTTTATTTTATAACACAGGTATTCCACTAAATCTGTTTACAATATGATTCCTACAGCTATACTATTAGTAAATGGTAGTGTATTAGTAGGAAAAGGGAGCTGAGAATGCAAGGGAGAGATGTCAAAAAATGCCCATGTGCTAAGAAAACCTGCCTGACCTCTAGCTGCTAGGGCAGTCAAACTGGGGCGAACGGAGGAGAGCTCTCCATTTAACAGTTGTCAGACCAGTGCAGATGCTTTGGGTAACATGGAGCTTTTCAAATGGTATGGTTCAAACAATATATTTGCTTTCAGGCACTTGTGACCAGCTCACTAATGTATGAATGACCATCATATAATAGACTGGAATACTTAGTTTCTGAGTATTGCTGATGAGATCAGGAGGGCCAGGTCTGTAAAACAGTGTCCTTTCTGCCCTTGCTGTAACTGCAGACATGGGTTCAACTACCCTCATTTTTAAGTTAAGTGGCCTCCCTAATTTAATTGTAACTTTATTAACATGCAGGGATTGCAACTTTAGGTTCATTGTTATACTTTATAAGATTGTTATTTTCTGAATGTTCTGTTGCTTGCAGTATATACATACTATATATTTAATTTTTGGAATAAATTTAGCAAAAGAGGAGCACATGTTCAGAAACTTGGCAGATCACCTAGATCTGTAAATGTATATATTTTTTTTTTACTGTTTTAGTTTTTTTCTCAGAAAATTTGTTAATAATGATCTGTCTATTGCCTCAGAAACAATCACATAAAAACTGGGAAGACCTCAATCCTGCTTTTCCATAGCTCATTCAAATGATTAAGTTTTTTTTGTTTGTTTAGTTTTGTTTGCTTGTTTGTTTTACAATTGATAGGATTTAAAAAATTAGTCAAACACAGAGAAATAAACCTACAAATATGGTCAGATGTACATAGCTTTTTTTGGAGTGACTAGCAGCCATTTGAATATTTCTGTGATTCTAAGATTCACATATTTACATTCATTCCATTATTACTGTTTTTATCCAGATCCATCTCTTAAGATATTATTGTTTTGCTCTGAATTTGCTTCGCTGCTTTTTTTTGGTTAATTTAGTAATTTTATATAATTCATTCAAAATAATTTCTATAATTTTATATAAAATTAGGAAAAGAATTAGTAATAATATTAAGTAAATTAAAATATGCTAATAAGATTTGGAGGACACTGAAAAAAGTATATATGATTTCAGACTTACTTTCTTAATACTTTAGCTTAAGTCTTTGACTAGCACTCTACCAATTTACCCTGTATGTTTTGTCACTGAACAAACAACAATACGATTAAGATGTTCTCTGTATTCTAAAGATTTTCACCATTATTCTCAGAAATATCTCATCAAAGATCCTTGAGGCTACAAAACTCATTACAGTTAGAAGAAGTTTTGAACCAGAACCAAATATTTATTTCTCTTACTATTCATGCGAGAGATATTACTGTCACTGTCACTGTGGAGAACTCTCCAGTAAGTCTCATCCAGTAAGTACTGTCTCTAGTAAGTACAGTTCTGAAAAAGGGCTTTAACCTGTTTCTTATTCCTTTCAGAAATGAGAATTTCTGAATGAAATTATTGTCATTTTCTTGCAGCAGTAAGACTTTGCCCTTTGGTAGTTCTACTGCAATCAATATGCTTCTCTCGGTGATAAAAGATATCATCATCAAAAATGATCTACCCACTTCAAACATATATCAAGATGGTTCAGTTAGGCTGCCTTTGTTTAAGTCTAAGAAATCGAAGTTTCTGGAGCAATAATCTTGGTCAAAGACTCTGTAGAAAAAGCTACTTTGATTCTGTAGGGAGAATATAAAGGTACCTACATCCCACATTGCTTGTGGCAATATTGCATTTGCATTAATTTCTCATTCATTTGCAATTAAAATTACTCCTTGCACATTTGCTGCCCTCTCCCTAATCATATTTACCGGATTTATAGTAAAGCCAAGAGACCATTGCAAACATCAGGTACATCTAATAGTCACTGTGCTATCAAATGGTAGAATATGGCTTCCTGGCTCTAAGAGCAACAACGGAAATGAAGACTATATATTTGTTATATGTTTGTTTATTTTTTGCAGATATATTTGCGTAAGTATCTGACTCCATGAAAGATGCTTCTAAATCACTCTCCACCAAAACAACTGTACATTTATCTTTTAGAGAATGTGCTTACTTCAGGTATAAATTTGCATTATATGGGTTTCTGAGGCCTTTTATTAAAGTGCTAACTTTCTCCATTCAGTTCAAAGTGCTAATTTCCAAAAAAAAAAAAAAAAAAAAAAAAAAGTCTTTTTGAATGAACTATTTTATAACAACTCACTGAAAATATGTGCAACTCACCAATTTTTCATATGCATTTTTGAGACACATTTTACTGATAATTCTATGTTTTGTCTCTATTATTTTGAGGAAAAGGACAAACAAGGTTTGTGTTTAGCTCTGCCTTCAGGATGGTAGTCTGTGAAGGGTTTTAGACTCTTTTTTTTTTTTGGTTAATCTTACAAAAATGTTATTTAGACTTAGATTTTACTTTTCTAGCATTTCATGTATGGTCTTGCGATTTAAGGCTACATATATACATATATATATATATATATAAACCCAAATATTATTTCTTTGAATATTTCATCTTTTTTTAAATTATTTTATTTTCTCTCTAATAACTGGATAATTTCATGTGTTTAATTTCTCTCCCAAGGTGCTTAATTTGCCCTTTTATAGTGACTTACATCTCCAAGACACTTCTGGCATTTTGCTGTTTTCTACTGTAAAAAACAGCTCTTTTGGACATGTAGTTTTTAAGGATTTTTTTGCTGTTGTTGTTTTCCCACTGTTAATGGTGAAAAATTGCTACCTTGGAGGTGTTGATAATGGAAATAATGTCAGAGGTGCCCTTAGGCTACTTTCAGGCACGGAGCACTCTGTATCGAATGTTCTGTGTAGAGTACAGAGATGACTGGTCCTGAATGTACTTCTCTTTACTCCAGTTTTCATCACTGTGGGGTAAACAGAGTGGATTCATACTGTAAATAAAACAAATATGCTCTTCCAGTCAATTCATTTCAGAATTATAGACGCTTTCTGAAATTGAGATTGCCATGTAACTAAATTATAATGGAGAATATGTTTTACTCGAGGACAAAATTCCTATTGCTTCAGATACTCATTCCCTGGTATGCAAAAAAAAAATTATGCTTCCATTAAAAAAGTGTTTCCGTATTTTAAAACTAATAGTTCAGCTTAATTCTTTACCTTTTTTTTTTTTTTTTGTTTTTTGTTTTGGCTGAAATTTGTATACACAAATCCAAGCAGGATTCATGTAAGGAAATCAGAAACTTTTCCTGGGAAGTTTCTGGAAATTTTACAATTTGCAGAGTTAATAACTACCAGTTATCTCTTACTGCTGTTATTCATTTCAAATCATAATCTATGCTGCAGGATGAAACTGTTTCTGGTAAATACAGGAAGTGAATTAAAATTGAGATATGACAGCAATGTGAATGTGTATTGAATATGCTAGTGTTACATTGAAAACCTTGTAGTGGGCCAAGATGGAGCTCACCATGCTGGATATGGAAGGAACAATTTTAATGTCAGGGTAGCTGCAATTTAATAATCCTATCAAAACACAATAGAGTTTTCATTAGTCCACTCCTATGAACCAAAGGGCCGTTGATCAAAGTGCTTCTCCCACAGCAGTGGGTTAGAGTCAGGTGAGAGTGGGGGAAACCAGCTCTAACTGGTTCAAACCATCTCCAACTCGTTCAAACCATCTCCAACCAGCCCAACCCAGTCCCTCACCTCAGCTGTGCAGAGGGTGTGCAAGCCTGACTGATGTTAGGCAATTCATTAATTCAAAATTATATTTTTTATTTCTCACTTTTATTTTATTTTATTTTATTTTATTTTATTTTATTTTATTTTATTTTATTTTATTTTATTTTATTTTATTTTATTTTATTTTATTAAAGAAACCAATAAATAAGTAAATAAAAGCCTCTCAACCTTATTTTTATCTCCGAATTTTTTTCTATGAACTCTCAGATGGAAAAATCCTTCTGGGAGAGAAAGGTTTTCTCTCCGTGGGAGAGAAAGGTTTTCAGGGACCATTTAGATTAGGATTGGTGTCCCATTAGATTAATTTGAGCTGGGACCTGATGATTTGTGGGGAGAACTGTATGACTGAGATGGAACAATGTGTGATATATAAAATTAAACTATTTAAGGCCTTGGAAAACTGAAAACTAGAATTCATTAAGTAGGATGGAAGGAAACCCATTAAGATGAAGGTCATAGAATCATAGAATCACTATGGTTGGAAAAGACCTTCAAGATCATCGACTCCAACTGTAAGACCCTCAATACCATATCTGTTAAACCATGTCCCTAAGTAAGTGCCTCATCTACAAGTTTCTTGAACACTGCCAGGGATGGTGACTTCACCACTTCCTTTGATAGCCTGTTCCAATGCCAGACTACTCTTTCCTAATATCTAACTTGAACCTGCCCTGGTGAAGATGGCCACAGAAATATACTGAAGGAAGCAGTGTATATATTGTCTAGACAGGCAAAGGTATTCTGATAATAATAATTACTTCATAAAATTATGAAAATAAAAGACTGGGTGTAGTATGGAATCAGAAGCGGTAAGTCTTGAACATGATATATCTACATGCACTTCCTTGTGTCCCTTCTCTAAACACTATATCACACAGTGCAAAACTTTTTATAGTCTTTCCTAGAAACTTTTTTTCTATACAAAGTTTCCCAGCTCGGTTACTGAAAAAGCACAAGTACCATTTGAGTCTGAGAATCCTTAAAGCAAGCCTGTAGTTTTCTTTCTTCCTCCAGTTTTTATCACAAGTGTCAATACTCACTGTCATCTCTGCTGGAACAAGAATTAGGCTCCCAAAAGAAGGATATCTGATTTTTTCTTTCCCTGCCTTTCTTTGCCTCTCATTCTATTAACCATTCCAGCTCTTTAGATGCACTTCTCAAGGAGGGGAAAAAACAGCAGCCAAAGACAACAAAGAGAGAAGCAGGAGCCCCTCCAAGATCAACAGCAGTGTCTGGGAACAGTGAGTAGGACATAAACTTTTTTCTACAATGTTCTATACCATTTTTAGGTGTATTTTCATATACTGCTTTTAACTAGGTTAGGCTCTGAAAAATATTGAGCAAGGCAAAGTATGGGAGAAATGGAGAAAAAAATATATTTTGGTTGTAAGTAGTTTTGTGTTCTTTTCAAAGCTATGTTGCTGTTAAGACAACTGGAAAAAATAATGGTGGGTTTTCTCTGCATGAATAATTCTTATAATTATTTACAAGTGATTGCAAAAGTAATAAGAGAAGATGTGTAAGCACCCAGTAATGCCAATGTAAAACTGTACTTGAATAATACCACTAGAAAACTTTCTACTTGATCGGTTCTGATAGCTATTACTAAGTGCTTTGAAGATGTTCTCTACTGTTGTTTCATTTAAAATACACACGATACACTGTGTATCTCTTTTGAAAAATCTTAAATAAATATCATCTAAGTACGAGGGGAAAAAAAATTCTCACAGACATAGGATCTGCTGTTTTTCTACTGAGGCATACAAATTACGTGTTTCAATGAGAGTATTTTGAAAATACTTCACAGGAGGGGTGCCAGAAAGAATCGTATAACCTCCTGCTGTATTCCTATCTATATTAATACAATGTTGAAACCAATCTTAAAACTTCTTTTTTTTGGGAGGGTGGGGGGTGACTGCCAATGATGTGGAGGCTTTACAAAGTGCACAAATAAATATTTAAATATTTAAAGAAACTCTCAGCTTACATAAAAATTTTGAAAATGTGATGTGAATGTATTCTGTTTTTTTTTTCAAATAAAGATATTAGTTAAGATCAAAATGCATGATTTTGAGCATTCTGTATTGACAGGACTGGAAATGATTACATCTTCTGACTTATTATATCCCCTTTCTTTGTCAACAATAAAAAACATAACCAGAGACTGAGAAAGCAGATGAATTCATAAATTTGGCCCATAGATAATCAAGCATTGTAGTTAGCTATGTAGATCCATGAAAAGGTGCTGTCATACCCTGAATCCCTTAGAACTTTGCTGCTTGGGAAGATGTTTCTTCGTGCTTTCCACTGAGACACAAAGTGCTTTTAATACTGTAATTTGTTTTGAGGAAGGAATATCTGCATATATTCAATCTCAAAGAAACTTTATCCTCAGTCTTCTTTAACAACTTGTCTATAGAAAGAGAAACAGTGTCTCAGAACTGTACTTAACCAGAGTAAACTTTGAAGTTTACATCCACAATTCCATAGCTTATTTAAGAATAACAGGCTTTACACAGGATATTACTAATATTTAGGTCCCAACTCTGACGCAATGACAATTTAAGGGGGGCTAACTTTGTTGGTAAAATTGAGATGGGGTCATCTAAGTGGTGAAAATATAATTAAAATGAACTATTTTTACATCATTAGTTTGTATGTGTTTGTGTGTGTTTGTGTTTTGTCAAAAGGAGAGAAACACCAATACCACCTTCTAGAGTGTACAGTCTTAGGATATATGGAATATATTCTGAGATGCTGAGAAACATCTTCACCCTTAATCTGTTTTCTGTTTCTTTGTCTGTGTATGGATTACATTCACACACATTCATATACATGTATAAGTATATACACGTGCATGTAGCTAAACAAGAAAAGGAAGAGAAAAGCATACATATATATCTTTACCTAATGATTCTCTCAGATTGTCCCAGCAAAATCCATATATTTTCCTTGTGTTGTGTATTTCCTTTAACAAATTCTCACTTTTTTTTATCTTTGATTTTTGCTGTAATTTTCCCAGCTACAGAGATGTAGTGTGGAGAGAAATTAACAGAGAAGGCGTAAAGTTAAATAGGTAAATGACTTCTGCAGTCTTTTTTAACTGTGAATTTGTTGAGAGAGGGTTTGTGTGTGAGAGTGTGTGTGTGTATGTTTGTTAGGATTCCAAAATCTTCTTGGATTTTTTTCAAAGCTAATATTTTCACACTGTTGCCAGCAAGAAAAAAAAAACTGCAAGCACAAGCTGCTGTTATGAAAACATCGCTCTTCTAATTCTGGGCTTGTGTTTAGTGTCCCCTTGGGTGCCGTTCTCCCAGCACCATTGGTTTCTCTCCTGTTTTTGCAATTTCTGTTGATTGTATGTGCATGGCCTCTACCATCTGCCCACACTAGGTCGAGGAAATAAGCATCACTGGTAAATAAACACCTTTCTTGACATAAATATCTTCAAACTTTTTGTTAAACACAAAAACAAAAACATCCATCTAACTTACTGTTATAATCACTCTAGTAATACTAGTCAGTTTTATCTGTATAATATATGCATAAAATTCTTAGGAAAAGAGAATTAAATAAAGCTTGAGTCATATATCGTTACTATAAATAGTTTTGTTACCAATATGTTGCATCCAGATTACACAGTAGATCAGCAAAACTTGAACAAGGCTGGGTGGGCAGTGGGAGGGGAAACCAATCCAGGCCATGCTGTTAGTTAACTAAGACTTAGTGGTTAACACACATACCGATGTAGCTCAAATGTTCTTGCTGCACACACACATGCACACACACACACACAACTAGTTCAGATAGGTGTATCTCAAGCATCCACAGTTATTTCACATATTTATCTTCCTATACATGCATAAATTGCAGCTACATATTAATATTCAGTATAATACCTATATCCTTTCCAAATATACGATCACTTCCCCTAAGCAGCAGGCTCAACATCACATAGATTTATGCAACAGCAGTAGGAGCAGCACTTCAGCATGGATGAGCACCAGTTACTTCCCAGCTTAGCTAAATTTACACCTGGCTTCAGCAGTGAATTTCCTGCCTGCTGCCTTCCTCTCTGCCTTTGGGTGGAAAATACTCAGTTTCTATACTGCTACCTAGGGGCTTTCTACGATGAGGAAGATGATAGAAATAACAGCTTCAGGTGGCCCAGATCAGTTCTTTTGTTTCTGGTCATCTGGTGCTGCAGTATTTTTCATGGGCCCCACCCTGTTTCCATTGTTATCTATGAAACTGGCCCCAGCAACCAAGGTTGCCTTCATTTGATGACAAGTAATTGACCTTTGTGTATCTTTCACCTGTCTGAGGACTCTGGCATCATTATATGAGTGCCTGGGCTTCCATGTCCACCGATAACACCCTAAACCTGTATTCCTCTATGCTGCATTTTGTTTTCCAGTGGTCATTGACAGTTCATTCTGTACAGCATAATTAGTTATTACTGCCTATTAGACAATATATTTATATATATTCCAAAATTATTATAATCATAGTTATTGTACTATGCAATTGTATTGCATTGATATTTTAAAAAACTTAAAAAGCAATTAATTTACTATTAATTGCTTTAATAGTCTAATTTTAAAATTTCTCCACTCGTCTCTGCTCCTCTCCTCCTTTCGTTCTGTTATTTTGGGGTTTTTCTTTTAAAATAAATTAACTGTTTACTTTCATCCTCTTTTTAAGGAAATACAAGTGATAAAGTGAAAATAAAGGAATAATGTTGTACCACTACTTAACTCAAAGCATACCAATTTATTTTTGTGAATAAGCTCATACAGAATCATTAATAATTTCTTTTTTCCCTTGTCTAAAGCCTGAGAAATTAGATAGCTATGAAACACTTAAAGAAAACCCAAAGGGCTATGGTTCATAAGAAGAGAACAAATTATCTTAAGATTATTTGCAATCATGTTGAACTGTCTTAATTTTATGAGTTTTTTTTTTTTTGTATTATTTTCTACTTAATGCTATAGTGATCTGCTGCTGAACTGCTGTGTAGATAACAGTCTATGCAGCAGTGATATGAACACATGAGGTTCAGGAAAACAGAAAGAACTGAGAGTTGCTCAGTGGGAGACTTGTAAGGTCCAGGGGAAATCTTAGTTTCTAAATCCTATGAAAAAGAATATCCTGCAAGAAACAAAAAAAAGGGGTGGCTCATATATTTGGAAACAGAGCACTGCTCCACCTCTGAGCTAGGGTAATGAAAGAGCAGCGTATTCCCCTAATCGAGCCCAGTATAAGATTTCAGTTTGCAAAACGTTGATCCCAGACACAGTACTAAAATTTGATATAAATATTAGAGCTTGCAAATACCTATATATTCTATCTTTCGTAAGACTCTCCTGTCAGTTATCGCTATTTTTAAACGGGGTGGATTATACAATTCTGTCCTCAAAGCACTTGCAAGCAATCAGATCAACACTATTTTTCATCTGCAAATAGATATGCAGATAGTATCAAAAAATAGCATATTTAAGTTATAATACATCTAAAATCTGTTGATCTGGAGATTAAGTCAAAGAAAAGCTAAACTGATAGCTATTATATATATGCACCAGTACACAAATGCACACATACACACACACATATATATGCATTATATCTACCTATAAGCCATGATAAATCTAGTGTTTTCATTAAAACATCTTGAGAAGTGACTAAGATGGGGCACAGTTGCAGAATGTCCAAGCAGAGGTGGGTTGGTGGTGCTAACAGGTTCCATCCAAGATCATCAGATAAAATGAGGTAATGAGGCCAGTCAAAGTTTCAGCAAGTCCAGTCAGCAAGTCAGGAGAACAGGAGCTGGAGCTGGAGACAAAGCTTGCGACTGGACTATCTTAAGATATAGATCAGGCAAGGACTGGGGACCCTGGCCCTGAACCATGGGAGCATTGGAACAGAGGGTGCAGGGCAGGCAAGGCACACTGGTCCATACAGAGCTCTGATAAAGTTAATGGGGAAAATAAATAGCTAAGTATTAGGCTTGTGGACAGAGGTTTCCTTTTGTTAAGAAAATATTTTGTATTAGTGCTTGGTTAAGTCTATAGTAATTAATCGGTTCCTAGAAAGATGCTCATTCTTTGGTCTCACAATCATTTTATGGCAAGAGTCTATTAGTTCTCAATGTGTTAAAATATATGCAAATGTATTCACAGAAATAATACATCAACAAGGATATGAAAAGACCTTCTAACAGGCATAACAGGAATTTTAATCTTATAAGAAGACTTTTGCTCACATGCCAATATATGTTTCAGTCATCTATAGAGACATTGTACAGAGTCTGTCATTAGCTGAAACATTTTTTTTCACACTTAGATAATGCATTCACTTGTCAGAAATCTTGGTGTAGTGCTGTAATTTCTATCTCAAGTAATAGTTTTCTAGCCTTTTGAAACGATTGTTTTTTATTTCTTCTTTTACTTTTCTTCTTCATTTATTTATTCTAAGAGGAATATGAAGGTAAAATAGCCTAGCTAGATCTTAAGTACCTGATAATGCTACTGAAGCATAGCATTTTGGTATGTCCTTAGGTAGCCTTAGTCCATACCAAAAAATAGGTATTTTTTATGCATTTAAATTGCTATGAATTGGAAAACAGTACGACAAACTGGCATGTATGTATTTTAAAAATATGTCTGATCATTAAAGGAGAGAATCATGGGTATTTTCTTCTTGATTTAGCTTAATTTGTGTTATCTAGCATTAGTCTCTTTACTATATTATCTATATTAAAAATTATCAGAAAACCTAACATTTGAAAATAAAACATTTTTTTGACAACTTGAATGATTTTGGTCTTAAATACAAATTTGTAAATGTAATCATGTAAGACGGAATGTCCACACAAAACTGCAACTGTTTTTTTTTTTTTTTTCTTTCAACGATGTCATTCTTCTTCATTGTGATGACATTATAAATAATATAATGGAGGTGCCTAGTTTGGATGATAAATTCAATACAAAAACAAAACACAAGTGGACTGGGCAAAGTGCATTTTAGTTAATTTGAACCGCTTAAAAGTCAGGCATCTAAAATTAGTGAGTCACATAAATTCCTTCCAAAGACAATGGAAGACAGCTTCAGAGGGCAATTTAGCCTATCCTACATCAGGTATATATGTATTTATATGTACATATTTATATATGTACTTATATGTATAAGGAAAGAGGAATCCCTCTTTGCTTCACTTTCTCACCTTTTCCTGTAGTAGAAGGAAACTGAAAATATTTACTTTAAACGAGAAGGAAATTTTAAGTGTCTCAAGTTATATTGCTCCTTAGTGCATTCACAATATGCTAATTATAGCCTTGCCAGAAGCAGAGTTTGAAATAAAAGTCTTTTGGCCTTCATTGCTTTTGTTTGCTTGTTCTTGTTTTAGTAAAAATTGCTTCCAAAACAGCTGCAGAATACTGCTGATAACACAAATTAAAGTAACAAGAGATCAACATAAAATTTTGTACTGCTTATTTGTATCTCTCAATTTGAGGGTATAATGATATTAATTCACATAATCTTTCATGAACAGAGTTTTACCTTTGGACTCCTGCATTTGTATGACACTAATGTTCAGTTATATAATGAATAAGCTGAAGACAGCAGGTGTATATACAATACATATAATATATAATATTATATGAAGAAAAATGAGGGAATTATAGAAAAGATAGAAGCTGAGGAACAAGTACGAGTTGCTAGCAGGATTGTATTTCTAGTTAATAAGCAGAAACTAAGAATATACAAGTAATTAAATTAATGCAATAAAATATCAGGAACATTCTGTGTCTTCAAACATATTTTTTGGCATAAATATTTTGCACTCAACAATGTAGCTATTATACTTTTCCCTTCAAGTAATGGCAATACATTATTTCTGCTGTAGGAAATGGCTGGTTAGGATTCATCTCTGCTGCTTTAAATACAAACTAGGCATGCTAGACTTTTATAGTCAGCATTGATAAACGGGTATTTTTATTACGGTTTATTTATTACACTTTTAGATATCTAAAGTAGAATGAGCTGAGCATAGTCATCTATATTTGAGTATAGTCATCAATACTTGGTGAGATACTTTTCTTTTGGTATAAACTATCCATTAACATATGTGCAGGCAGGCTAGGACAGAAGTATTCATTATATACCTGTGTAGAAACACAGGAAACTTGTAGATTTTAATCCAAAAAACACTGAATGCAATGAGTAGGATCTCACTGTCAGTCCCAAGCCTTGATCAAACTCGTTACTTTCCCACATATTTTGGAAAGCTAGTGTGCCATTCACATTAGCATCCTCATGAAAAAAAAGGGTAAGGGATCATTTGTTCTGCTTTAAAGCATACAAGGAAGAGGGAAGGTTGGGGTGAGGAGAAAGACAAGGACATCCTACTCAGAAGTTTTTTCAGTATTTTATTTTGTTATGCAGATTGAATATACTGTTTCCATAGAGTGACATTCAAAGAGCAAACAAAAAAAAGAAGATGCATCTTGTATGTATTACTAAGAGTTTGAAATTGTAAAAAACAAAACATTGACAAAGCTAGCCTACACTTCAAGATTCTTCATCAAAAGGACTTTGGTATTTCAATGCAATGGTAAGAAAATGCAAGACCTAATCCAAATGTTAATGTAAAGTTGCAGGGAGATAAATCATAGTCTCTTTCTGACAGGACTATACCTTGTGTAGGATACTCTAGTGACATATATCCTGGTAAATGAAATACAGCCATAGAACAATATCATGAACTGTCCTGTGATCAGGCACTGTTTAATTCTTATTATACTTACGCAAGTTTGGGGAATTAAGGCCTGCATCAGGAGGAGTGTTGCCAGCAGGTCTAGGGAAGGGATTCGGCCCCTCTGCTCAGCTCTGGTGAGGTTGTACCTGGAGCATTGTGCGCAGTTCTGGGCTGCCCAGTACAAGAAGGACGTGGAGCTTCTAGAGAGGGTCCAGCGTAGAGCAACGAAAATGATTAAGGTACTGGAGCATCTAATGAGGAAAGACTAAGTGAGCTGGGCCTGTTTAGCGTAGAGAAGAGAAGACTGAAAGCAGATCTGATCAACATGCACCTGAGGGTTGTATGTAAGGAGGATGGGGCCAAACTCTTCTCAGTAGTGGCCAATGACAGGACAAGGTAATGGGTAATTGAAACACAAGAAGTTCCATCTCCATGTGAGGAAGAACTTCCTTAACTTCTTTACTTTGAGGGTGACAGAACCCTGGAACAGGCTGCCCAGAGAGGTGGTGGAGTCTCCTTCTCTGGAGATCTTCCAAACCCGCTTGGATGCCACCCTGTGCCATGTGCTCTAGGTGTCTCTGCTGAATGATCTCTAGAGGTTTTTACCAACCTTAACCATTCTGTGATTCTGTGAGAAAGAGTTTAGACATATGGGCTTGATTTGTTTCATGTCATTTGCTGTTAGGGATTTGTCCCTGTTTAACTTACGATTTGCTTTTATACCTTCCTTCTTTTTCTCTGAATAGTCCTACTATTATCTTCATAGCTTAATCATGTAATTTAAATGGGGGACAGTGTTAATTTTGCAATATCAAGAACTTAAATGAAGGAGGGAGACCTGAGAGAGAGACCAGAGCTGACTGAATTATATAATGCAAATATGCCTCCTGGTTTATAAAATCAAAAGGAAACTTCATGTCCTTGTAAATGCTGGCTAATTTGGAGAAAAGAGCATACCTCAAGACAGCGTTGCTCTGAAGGGTCATATGGATTATTACTGAATTGCTCATGATAAATTCCCACAAGGTCGTCTTCAAAGGAGAGAAGACATTTATTGACCATTAGTCCTCATAATAATATCTATATGAAATTTCTGTTCAGAAATCCCAAAATATATTAAAACATCTGATTTTAGGCTTCAATTGAAAAAGAAGAAATTAAATTCAGCATAATTTGCCTAGGTTTGCAAAATGCTACCAGTAATGAGAGACAATATATTGATTTCGAGGAAAAGTTAGGGAATGGCAGAAATGAAATACTGAGTTCAGCAATCTTCAGTGTGAAAGAAGATGAAATTTAGTGCTGCTGATTGAATTTCTTTTCAAAAGACTGGAATATTAGTCTGAATGGCTAATATTTTGAAGCTACAACAAATTTATAAAACTTTCACAGAACTTTGAGATCTTACATTCTTCTCACTTGCTAAATTTCTTGTATTTCACTATGAAGCATATTTTAATGGCAGCTGTCAGTTAGAACACAAAATTAGATTATTATTTTCATTTGACCCAGTATGTTCCTCACTTTCAGTCTCAAAAATCCAATGTTATAACTTCAGAGTCAAATATTGCCTGTTTGATTCAGGCTTGTTATCCTATTCATGACAGCTGAATCAAATCACAGAATCACAGAAAAATTGGGGTTGCAAGACACCTCTGTTAGTCCAAATGTATGCTCAAGAAAGGTCCCCTAGAGAAGGTTTCTCAGGAACATAACATGTCAGATTTTGAATATCTCCAAGGATGGAGACTCCACAACCTGTGTGGGTAATCTGTTCCACTGTCCAACCACATACACAATGGAGAAATATTGTGTGCAGGTAGAATTACTTGTGCTTCAAATTGTTTCCATTGCCTTTTGTATTGTTCTTGGGCATCACAGGGAAGAGTGTGGATCCATGCTCTTTCCATCCTCCCTACAGATATTTATAAATATTTCCCGTAAGCTTTGTGAACAACTCCGGCTATTTCAGCATCTCCCAATATGAGAGATATCCTATTCTCTTAATCATCTTTGAACAGCCCTTTAGCTGTTCACTAGAACAAAGCAGTCTAGCATGACTCAGTAACTTCAGGGCATTTCTCTCTATAATCCATCCCCCGTAGTTGATTGTATAACCCATTATACAGACATGACAACTGATTTTACCCCAATCCTGATTAAATTAATCAGATATTATCTTCTGTATCAATATGTTTCTGTTTCTGCAGATAATTTTCACATTTGGTCAGCTTCCCAGTGATCAGTTGCTATTTCCATAGATTTATAGATTATAGAACCAAAAAGACTGCTGTTACAGTATTGTATGGTAATTTATGAAAAACAGGGCATATGATTTCCCTGAACTATCTCCTCTTTGAACTAAAATATATTGTTTAACTGATTTTTCCAATATTCTTTCAAAAATTGCCAGAATCTATATCAACCCTTGTTCACAATGGTTAGTATTTTAAGTAATACAAATTCAACATTGACTTATCCGTATCTCGAATTACAAGAACTTATGTCTCTCTATAAATTATTAACATTTGCCATCTTGATAAAGTAAAAGTCCTTCCCTTTGAACAAATTTCTGTAGGCTAGAAAAACTTTTTTATAGTGAAATAAAGACCCAAGCAAAGTAGACTCTCTGTGTTTTTTTTTTTCTTATTTGTTTGCTTGTTTGTTTAGTGTCCAGTGTGTCTATGTGGTCTCTAGGTGTTCATGTCCTTCTTTAAGGGAAAACTTATCACTTAAAATTAGAGTTGTGCCGATTTCTTTTTTTCAATCACATATTTATTTTTTAGCTTTTTAAAAATGACTCTGACCTGGATATACCAAAACATACTTAGATATAAAGAAAATTGTGGTCTGTTTTTCAAATGAAGTTGAAATTCTTGATCCTTTAGATTACGAATTGTACTTTATTATCTTCTTCTTTTCACATCTTAAACTACAGATGCAAACTTAGTCTCACAATTTCAGTCTGGTCCGAAAACTGTTTATCTTTTGAACTGGAAGAACATCAGAAATTATTCCAATTTTAGCATATAATTACAGCATTCCTTTCATATAAGAGTCTGAGGTTTAGGCTTCTATTTAAATTGCAAGTGAGAAGTGAGACTAGGACAAATAAAATTCTCAGATTGCTCAAATGACCTGTTTTGTTAAATGTGGCTAGTTAAATACTATCTAAATTTCTACTCTTTTTTTTTTCTTTATGCACTTAACACCTAGACTTTCTTTTCAAATCTCAGTAGTATTGATTATCCAATGGCACTCTATCCTAGGTTTTCCTCTGTGATCCAGCAATATTCAAATAAACCTGGGGTGGGGTGGGGGAGGAGTAGGAGGAGAGGAAGAAAAAAAGGTTTTAATTTTTCTATCTCTCATTCCTTTTAATTTACTATAGATCAGGTATGCCTTTCTCAGCAACAGCCAAAATAATACATTATTTAAATACAATTATCTGAATCATAGATCTAAACATTGAAAATTTCCTCTGTGTTTAACATTTCCACCAATACTTACATTTTTGCCCAACTCCAGAAATTCTTCACTTATTATATTTGAGACACTTATTGCAATTGCCAATACCATCCAAATCTTTTATGAGGAAGGTCAGTCTTTAAAGTCCTGAGCTTTTAGACAATGAATTAGAAAGATACAGAAACATGTGGGAGTGGGAAGATGTCTCCCTTTTTCGCTAGCACGCTCTCAGTTGCTTGCTCTCTTTCTGTCTGCAGCGATAATTTGATCCTTTATCAAGAGTAGAAGCTTGGAACTTTCCCTGAGGGTTTTCATTGTCTTGCTGGAGACTATTGCACAGGAACATGGAAATCTCCCTGAAGGGAATCCTTTGGGTGTGAGATAGACTACCCTAGTACAGATTAATTCCTCTCCTAATATCTATAGATTTCACACTGTTTTCCCAGTGCTCTGTTTTGTTCCAACATTTTGCTAGGGAAAAGAAGAAATATTGCAGCTAGGGTTAGGTGACAGAGGGAAGAGAACTACTCTGAGCTTTCAGTCCTCCTTACAATTGCAATGGAAAAATATGAGACATGAACCTTGTTTAAGGAAAATAAATGGAAAAGAAGTTAATTATAATACAGCAGCTTTCAGCTGTGCAGTGTCTAACATCTGAAGGTCAGTCAAACTTAGGCAAAGCCATGCAGGTAGAAGCAGCTGCTCAGATGCTTTAGCTTGATAGCACTGCACAGTTTTGCTCTTGAAGATTACATAATGCAGAGCTGAGAACTATCATTTGCCCAATTTCAATATTCATTCTTTTGTAAACTGGACACTGACCTCCTTATAGTGTACTTACACTGAAAGGATTCATGTCATACTTACTATACCTCCCCGGTGCTTTAGTTAAAGAACAATTCATTGTAGCAGCATTTTTTTCTCATTTAAGATGACGTTGAACTTTATGTTCACATTGCACATTAGCTGTTGATGTGGTCTCCTCACAAGGGCCCTCTACAAAATCTTATCATTCAATGTCCATTGCACCTTTCTTCATTATTATGACAGCTTGATTTACACTGAATTCTGTCAAATTACTAAGACATGACCTTTACTTAAAAAAGAAAAAAAAAAGAAAGAAAAAAAAAGTTTTCTTAATCAAGTTATGACTTTCCAGATTTTCAGTCTTTCTGAACTCTTAAAACCATCTCTAAGATTTTTTTAGAAATGATGTGCGTCTAACCAACCTATGACATTCAGGAGTTCTCTTAGACCTTTTCAGGCTATGGGATTATTTTTTCACTGTTGTCAGAAACTTTTCTTCTAGTGATTTTATTAAAAAAAAAGTCATCTAGATTCTCAAGTTTCTTTTCCTAATTGTCCACTTTGCTTAGTAGTAAAGGCGTATATGTAAGTAGCTAAATGAGTCTTCTTTGTGCTTTTCTTCTTTTGCTTCTATAATCCTTAAACTTGTATAGTATATCACTTTTCTAACAATAAAATATATAAACTAATACACTGAATTCCATTAGTATACAAGGTGTTTTTTTCTCCCTAACATTGACTCGATGTTTTGTTTTAGTGACTTTGCCATAAGCAAAGGCATTATTTCACTCTCTTCAAAGTAAAGGCATGACTATTTTTTTTTAAGGATCAATTATTATGGTAGAACACTGCATCTACAGACTGACAGGTACAGAATATATTCTCTCTATAAACAATATTAAGCTCAACTAGCTCTTGTGTGCTAATTTTTGCTCCATGCATGTTAAAGAACTTTATAATGGCAGGTAATATCACTGCGTTCCCTTATGAATAAGATAGATGAATCAGACAAAGTTCATTTGTTTTGCCTAAGACATGTTATCAGAGTAGTGACAGGGAAAGTAGTACAATTTGAATTTTCCATGTTTCTGTGTCACTGAGCAATCCTATTCCTGTCTTGTAGAAAAGAGTGACAGCTTCATTTTTCCCTTGCAATCAAATAAGAGATGATCACCAGCTGAAGGCCACATGGATTATTCTAGTAGACATGTGCTTACACACCTGGATTTTGCTACAATCAGCCTAACTCCAACCTAGAATATCAAATGTGGTATTTCTTAAACCATGTCATGTGGAACCTACATGTCTTTCTGGGCTGAAGGATTCACAGTACTGAAATTCTAGAATTAGGCAAACATATTTTGAGATCTATTCTTTGTTTTTTATTTTGTTTGTAAAATAGGCAAAGAAAAAATGTTCAAAAATATATTTCTGGACAAGACAGTAACGAGTATGATATTTAAACCAGCTTAATTTACCTGATAACTTATTGCATTAACATTCTCTAGTCCAGTCTATATACTAGATAACCTTAATTTACAGCTTTACAGTTGGATGATATTTTAATCACTGAAGAAGTCTGTCTTATTTATCAGGTTGCACATTTGCTTCAAAGGGGTACAGAATGACCTGTTCTTGCGGCAGTTTAAGAAAAATGAAGGAAAATTATATTTTCCTAAAGCTTGGGATATGTGTCTAGGTTAGTGATAGTACAGCTACTATCCATGTAATTTTCTAAGAACTAAACGTCCCATGGTCAATGAGGTTCTGACCACCTTACAGATCTCTTTTTATTATATATTTTCCACTTTCTGTCTTCTGTCTTTTATCTTTTTCACTGCAGTAAGAAATAAATAGCAAATATCACACATTAATTTATTGATGATATAAATTATTACTGTACTCTTCAGACTAGTCTTTTTGTAAGCTATTGTCCTTTACGTATTACAGGCACAGTCAGATTTTTGATGTAGCAAATGATGCCTTAAGTTATTCCTTTTTTTCTTGTTTTTCTTTTTCCCTTGCATTCGTTATGGGAAACATAATCAGCATACAGCTTGCCTTTTATTTCTGCTTTTGAGTATTGATCCCTCTGTACTTTGAATATGCTACTATTTTGCTCCTTGTTGTCTTGATAACATTTATCTGCCTGGAGGTTTTTACTGCTGTGTTTCAAGTCTTGTGCAATGTATCCTTTTTGTTCTTATTTTCACATCACAGAGAACAGTGAGGCACATACTGAACAGCTTTATAAACAAGAAAGTGGTGAATATTTCAGATCAGCTGTTGTTGTAAGGGTAAGATTAGGTGTTCAAATTATTGCCCCAGAGGTGCAAAATCCAAGCTCATCATGCATGATCTCACAAAAGCCACTTGATAAGCATACACTCCCTTTCTAGCATTTTCCATACATGATAAAAGAAAACATAAAAATTAAGAAAAGGGATCTACTGAACATATGTCTGTCTCATCTACATGACCTGATTTTATCAAGAATTCCTATTAAGCTACTGTGACTCAGATGCCAGAATTTCTGTTTTAAATTTGAAATCATTCTCATAAAAAAAAACCCATGAACATAAATCAAGAAGAGGCAGTTACATGAAATGTTGTAAAATTATATGTAAAATTATAGAGCCAAAAGAAAGAAGATAACTTGTGGGCTATTTCTGTTCAAATGGTTTAGATCCAAGTGTATTTTTTGAAGAAAAATATCAAGAAAGAAGAAATCATGTTTGAACTGCTTTTCCAGTGTAACCAAAGATGCAGGTGAAATTCATCCTGGTAATCACTTATTTTCTAAATAGTATTATAAACATCAACGCAGTTATTCAAGTATAGGAGAGAAGGCTGTGTTCCTAAAATATTTTTAATTACTTGCTGAAAACTGGCAATATATTTCTTTCATTAAGCATAGTTTAGCGCATTCTTTGAATATAACAGTGCAGAAAAAATACAATAAAAATGATTGAACGCAGATTTTATGTAATGTATGTAACAATAAAATAAGTTTTCTAAAGGAATTTATTGAATTGTGCAATATCTACTGGAGCTCATACAATGGCTCCAGTGATAGATGTTGTAGATATCCACACAGCAATGTGTTCTATTGAATATTTTAAAATAAATTTGTTTTGGAGAGAACTCCATAAGAATTCCAGGGGATTCCTGTCATCCACTCAGGCTGAAGTTCAGAAACTTCAATGAGGGGATTGAGTGCACACTCAGCAAATTTGCAGATGACACCAAGTTGGGAGGAATAGTAGATCTCCCTGAGGGTAGGAAAGCTCTACCAAGGGATCTGGACAGGCTGGATCAATGACCTGAGACTAA
Organism: Tinamus guttatus; assembly: GCF_059628265.1. Taxonomy (NCBI): domain Eukaryota; kingdom Metazoa; phylum Chordata; class Aves; order Tinamiformes; family Tinamidae; genus Tinamus; species Tinamus guttatus. The sequence continues at coordinate 332,427 of NW_028289440.1, forward strand.
CCATATGAGATTCAACAAGGCCAAGTTCTGGATCCTACACTTCGGTCACAACAATCCCATGCAGCACTATAGGTTTAGGGCAGAGTGGCTGGAGAGCTGTGTGGCAGAAAATGATGTGGGAGTGTTGGATGACAACTGGCTGAACATGAGCCAGTAGTGTGCCCAGGAGGCCAAGAAGGCCAATGGCCTCTTGGCTTGTGTGAAGAAGAGTATAGCCAGAAGGACCAGGGAAGTGATCGTTCCCTTGTACTCGGTTCTGGTGAGACTGCAGCTCAAATACTGTGTTCAGTTTTGGGCTCCCCACTGCAAGAAAGAAATGGAATTGCTGGAGCATGTTCAAAGAAGGCTAACAAAGTTGGGGAAGGGTCTGGAGCACAGACTTTACGAGGAGGGAGCTGGGGTTATTTAGTCTGGAGAAGAGGTGGCTCAGGGGAGACCTTATCACTCTTTACAAGTGCCTGAAATGAGGTTGTAGTGAGGCAGGGGTTGATCTCTTCTCCAGAGTAACTACTGACAGGACAAGAGGAAACAGCCTTTAATTGTACCCGGGGAGGTTCAGTTTAGACATTAGGAAGAATTTTTACTCAGAAAAAGTAGACAAGCATTGAAACAGACTGCAAAAGGAAGTGGTGTAGTCGCCATTCCCAGCAGTGTTCAAGAAACATGTAGAAGAGACACCTAGGGATATGGTTTAATAGGCCTGGTCATGTTGGGTTTGCAGTTCGGCTCAATGATCTTAAAGGTCTTTTCCAACCATAATGATTTGATGATTCTATGATTCTAAATATGTAGGAATGCATTCAAATTACCAAAAGTTGTTATCTAAGTGTAGATCTAAGTGATCTAGAATCTCGGAAATTTCTGTATGATTGCTGGAGATTATTTCGTAATGTGATTAAAGTCTCCTCTCCACACACTCAGGAGCACAGAGGAACAATGACAGCCATGGGATACCAAATAACTTAATCCGAAAAACAAGCTTCTTGTGTCAGCTACTCTCAAGACCATCAGAGAAGAGTCATCAGTCGCATGGGTCAGGGATGAAAGACATTGAGACAAGTCAACAGAGAGGCACGTCTCTTTTGCACCTCTCATGAGTTGCTTTCAAACTGAGGAGGGTTACTGCACATGGAACTCCTTTGCTGCAGGGGAAGAGTATTTTGCTATTGCACAGGACTCATAATTGGATATTTAAGGGAGAAGCAAGAAGAAGGGAAGTGCAAAGGGTACCAGGAAGCTGAAATGTCAATATCTAGAACAGAGGACTATGGTGTCAGAGAGGCCTGTGGCACCAGCCTCCAGAGAAAGTGAACATCAGTTTGCACGCCTGTCCATGCGTGAGTCAACTGAAGGTGAAACTATCCAAGACAAACTACAGGGTAGACTGTCTAAGGTCAGCTGAGATGACCTTAGATATCCCAAGCTCCATTATAGACCCCCTAGTCCGTAAGGGGGACATAAGTATACATTTTCCACTAATAGATCTTCATTCTAATAAGCCAGGAAGGGAAGCAAAATGAGTCTGTTGGTTCTGTGGGTGTTTGCATGAGTACAGAATGTTTCTGTTTGTGCTCATCTGTGTGACCAGACTTGCATAAATATAAATATAAATTGAAAAATCTAGATACCACTGCATACTGTGTATTTTAGAGTTTTGAGACTTTTGTGTCTCTCTTCCATGCACACTAACATCAGTCACTCTCATGTTTTTGTTTTATTTTGTTTATATATATATATATATATATATATTTAAACTTTGGCTAGCATTTCCTGTATTTGTTACCAGGGTGGTTACATATCCTGTAACCCTGTAATATGTGTAGTTCAGTTCCACAGTATCTGTTTCTATCTTGATATTTTTTCTTCTTCTCCTTACCATTGAAGTTCTAGCACTGAAGAGCATATTCAAAAGGCCTATAGCCTTGTTATTAGTGCCAGCTCCTAGCAAGTGGAAAAAAAATCAAGAAAATACATGTCAGAAATGGATGGATTTTATATTAGGAGATCAAAAGTTATTCTTTTAGCCTGAGGCTGGCCTTGTTTCTAATTTTTCTGTCCCTACTATAAAGCTTTCCAACAAAGTGGCTACATAAGCCAGTAGCTTACCTAAGCCTCTTGCTTGGAAACAGCTGAGCTTGAGAGACAAAGATCTAGATTGGAAAAATTCCGCCTAAACCCAGAAAGTCTGACACACTTACAACTACCTGAAGATAGAGTTTTATAATGGAAAGTGTTAGGCAGTCTTGACTATAGATTTTGCTGCCAGTTTCAGTGATCATCATTTGCAGGGAGAAGGAAGGAGACGGTGAAAGGGTAGGAAAAATAGAGGAAAATGTAAAGTTTTGAAAAGAAGAAAAGAATGAAGAGTAAAGAAAGGAAACATATAGAATTTAAGAAGCCAAATAATGCATTGTTTCACTTGAAAAAGAACAGAATAATATGTCAAATTATTGACTGCTGTGTTCAAACATATTACATCTTTGCCATGTGTCCTTTAAATATCTGTCATCCTGTCTAATTCTTCTAATTTACCTTTAGGAAGTGTCTAAAATTCTACCTTACTTACATACTACTGAGTATTATTTCACTTTTTTTTTTCTGACTTTTTTTCCTTTGATGAAAGGGATTCAAAAGAAGTAATTTGTGCCATGTGTGCTCTAACTGACCCTGTGGGATGGATTGGACTCAGTGATCTCTAGAGGTCCCTTCCAAACTCAATCATTCTGGGATTCTGAGATTTTTTTTTTCTCCCTATAATATGCCCTCCCCCTAATGAGAATATTCTCCCCTAAATGAGAATAAGGTGCTGGGATATAAAATAGCTTTCATTAAAAAAAAAAATCTTTCTAAATATAATGTTTAGTATTTTATTTTTATGATGAAATGAAGATTTACAGATATGCACTTTTTTTTTTTTTTATTGAGCAGCTGTGTTTGCTCTTTACCCCTTGTCTGTCATCAGGTCATCTCTTCCTTAGTGCTTGTTACGTTCCTTTGTTAAAGCAGATCTAAATTTAGACTGAAAAATAAGGCATAAGTAGGTCCTGATATCTCTACTTCCTAAATGACAGTATAATACCCACACTAAAGCGAGTAAAACAAGATCATCTTTCCCAATATTCTATTTTTGGACAATGTCTGAATTCCTATTCAGAATGTAAGAAATGAAGAGAGCATCACATAATCTTTTCCCTCATATAATCTCACATCATCCAGCAGTCAGTAGTTTAAATAAATCACCAGATCAGATGGTGATGTTTAATAACTGTGTATTTACCTTTCAAGGTTTTATAGAAACTACTAGACTTAAAGTCTAAATTGATTCCGTGCTTACCCTGTAAGACATCCTACATACCGGTAGGATGTTGGAATTTTTTTTTCCTACTGTTTTCCAATCCCTCGCAAAGGTGTGATATGAAAAATATGAAAACTTGGAGAAAAGTGAAAATGGAAACATTCTGAATGGACAGAGAAAAGAGGTGAAAACCCTCTTCAATGTAATGGAGTACGTGAAAATTGTACTGAAATTTCTGACTGAACAGATCAGATATTTCAAAATATCAATCATACTTTTCACAAGAAAAACTCTGTTAGTATGTCAAAGCTTGGGTTAACTTTACATACTGTCTCTTTAAGTTTTGTTCTATTTGTTTAGAAACTTTATAATTTTGACTGCAATTTCAACAGCTTGCTTATATCACTAATAGTTTCACTGAGAAGTTGTAGGACAGCTGAGTTTTCTTGCTTTCAGATGTCTCAATTATGGAGGATAACATGAACCTGCACGATCATGTCATGTCAAAAAATTTCCAGGTCTGCGGAAATCTATGTCATTAAGCCTGAAAACTCTGAAAATCCTAGACATCTGGGGCTGTTCAATGGTTTCTGGACTCCCTCATGTTAACCAGGAGCCGAGTTTCTTCTTTAAACTGACAAGTTTTATGAGTTTCTGAACTTCCAAGGAACCTCAGCTTTGCCATTACACCAGACAAATGGATAAAATCATGTGCTATAGTAAAGCAAATGATGCCAGAGAACATTTCTTGGCCTGAAACTTGATTATCTTGTGTATTTTGCTACAGGAAACTCGTACTTTCCCAGAGGAATTCTTGAGTATGGGTCAGATACCATTTCAAATAGATATAGCCATAGGTGGAGAATAAAAGCCTGCTTTGGAGAATAAGAGAATTTAATGTATGGGCAAGGGTCTTTCTATGATGGCTGACCTCAGTTTCCAGGAATAGTCCTCAATGCCCTCTTTTTTTATATTTTATTTTATTTGATTTACATAGCCATAGAGTAGTTAGAGCCATAAAGTCCTCCAGATAAAATCCTCAATGAATGAAAATTCAGAGGCTATAGAACAGCACTGTGATGGGCTCTTTCAGGACTGGCAGCTCAGAACCTTTAGTCAGGGGTCACTGTATTTTATATTTTACTGCTGGTGTGCTTGTCACCCTCTTATTCAATGGAGAATTAAATGTACAGAAGCATTTCGCGGTTGTTCTGTAGCTCCTTTCTTAAATGGGTTCCATTCTTATGACTGGTTCCTCATAGAAACTTAACCTCTGCCTACTAGTTTACTGGGGTGCTATAAAACACAACTTTGCCTACTGTGACATTATGCACATATAGTATGTATAGATGTGATTAAGAAAGGGTCTTATTTGCTCTAGATCTATGTTTACAAAAGAGAGCTTTTACTAATTATCATTAGAGTTCTACAGTTAACTTTTCACTGTGCAGTTTGTGTATAGACTTCTAGTGTGACGTAAGTTTTTGTTTGTTTTGCTTTAATAGAACTGAGAAAGGTGAAAAAAAAGAAATAATCTTTAACATATGCACCCAGGTCAACCAAGAGCAAAAGCTGTAAATAAGAACTAAGTTGTGGGGAGTTTGTGTGTCAGTGCTAATGGAAAAACAGGGCATTATTTTATGCAACACATTTATGCAATCAGCTGTGGTGTCTAATATTTTTTTTCTTTTTATAATCCAGTGTTGTTTCTCCCACATAGTACATTTATTTGATAAAGTAAGGATGATTTTATTAATTTGAATTTAATGGTGTAGTGCAAAAACAGAAACTTGTTCACTGCAAATGTGTTAGCCAAACTGTGATTGTGAGCATGTACACATAACCCTCCGGGTTCCACATCACTGCAGTCCAATGTAAATACGTGCTGCTGCTGCTGCTGCAAAAAAAATCTTTTAAGAGAAAGGGGGTCAAGGTTCATTTTCAGCCAAATTAGTTGCATGATATGACTCCTGGCATGGCCTTTAGAGTGCCAGTGTCAGCACAAGGAAGAGTGGGAACGAACATTTTAAGAAAGAACGGAAAGTAAAGCTCTTTTTCTTGCAGGAGCTCATACTTAAGTTGTATTAAACAAGTTGGCCAAAAAAAAAAAAAAAAGGTAAGTTTATTTTGGATGTCTCTTTTTTAAAATCTTCTTTTCCCAGTACCTACAATATATTCTGAGACTTGTAGTACTAAACATCCTAAACATCTTTTTTTTTTTTCTTCAAAATTTATTTACTCTCCTTTTTAACCAGATTATCCTTCTTGTTTTTTCACAGACACTCTGTATGTGAAAATTAAGGCTGCCATCTCACCGTACATTCTCGATTTCCACTTGCTTCCGCAGAAATAACAGACAAATATCTATATGAACCTAACATTATACTAATGACCCAAATCCGACTAATACATATATGCTACAAAATGCTGTAAATTTTATATATTTTTATATTCATATGTATGTATATGCGTGAAGTGGAGAAAGTATAGTACATGACATTATTTGGAAGGTTACAGAAAAGTATTTTCATAAGGATTGTATAAATTATGCCTAATTTATACTCTCCAAAAGACAGAGTAAACATACAACTTACAGTAAAGTCTTTCCTGACTTCTAATTTCATAACTGTGCAATCTCAATGTTTTATTAAGGTGTTCTACTGCATTTAATATGTCAGCTTGTGTACTAATAGGTCACAGCATTACATGTTCAGTGAACCAGACACTTAGTTATTTGTAGATTCAATAAGCAATAAACTCACTTCTGACCTGCTTTCCTTCAGGCGGTCTGATTAGACCTATGTTGGAAATCGTCCAGCTTCATGGTGGGTTTGTGCTGGTATTTTAGCAGTGGGAGAGATTACTCCTTTTAGTGGATACTGGAGCTTGCAAAATTGGTGATTGCAAAGTTCAGCAACAATAATTCCTAACCATAATTTCTTCATAATCCCACTGTTGAGGTGGTTACAGGGACTAACAGTGTGGTATTTAATATTTTACCTGGCCCAGGCAGCCGGTGGCATTTAATTTCACTTCAGCAAACTTGGCAAACAGCCATGAAGTCACAGTTAAGAGAATATCTGATGCATTACACATTAGTTTGTTTTATAATCCAATAGTTCATCTATATACAATCATGCAGCTCCTGGTTTTAACAAGATCACTGCTTTCTTTGAGTGAACACAGCATTATATTTTAAATCGAGCAAATCTTTTTATGAGAAGGTTATTTCAGAGTACATTTAAAAACCCCAGAGAACAGTACATTCACTGAATGTGGTCCACTCCTGATCAAAACAGTAATAGTGATTAGGTTTGAAAAGGCATCAAAATGAAATGAAACACAAACCCCTTGATTGATGAGTCCCCTCCATCTTGATTGATCAATTTATCAGTCTTGTTTGAATACTTTTATGATTTTGGATGGAATTTGAACAATGCATGCATGCAATACTTCTGTGCATTCTTTCTATATATGTGTGATTGTGTGTTTGTATACACATTGCCTTATTTTTGCTTCACTGTGATGATAATCTTTTCCTGAAATAAGACTACTCAATAGGAGACTGTAATTAGATTTTTTATGTTAGGAAAGATTCACTTCCTTATTGGTGTATAAAGTTTCACAATTGCAGAAATATAGGCACCCTGGTTGGCCATGAACAGTGTCTTCCTTTTACCCACAGCTATCACAGCTATGTATCAGGGACTTGCCCATTTTCTTTTCTTTTTTTTTTATTCATTATAGCTAGATTTTCTCTGAGGAGGTCTTTAGGTATCTTTTCTTTCCTATGCCGCAGGAAATGATAAGCAACATCAAATAATGACATCCAGATCCATAGCCATGTCACAATTCTGGAAATTGCTAAAAGTAAATTAAGAAAGTTCTGGTGAAGGAGTCATTGATGTATAGAGGTCCATTTCATCTAAGCTGTATCTATACAAGCCACATCTCTCATTCTCAGTGGCACAAAACTTAACATATCGGCTAGGCAATTTTCTGAAATAGTCCAGTTTGGAACATTTTTTTGTTACATCAGTATATCTAGAAATTCTTTTATGAAGATGGAAACAAGGTATTTGGTTGGCATTAGCATAGATTTTTTTCCCCCCAGAAAGCCAAAAGAATGAAGAAAGAAATGAAGATTGCCTCTGATAAGCAATTCATTTCCAAAGTGGCTTAAAAATACTAACTCTGTCTTTGGGAGATATTGAAATTGTCCATGAACACCTTTCTAAAATATTTTTGAATGGCTAGACATTAAATATATATATACATATATTCTGGGAGTTTTAAAACCTTTACGGAACAGTAGTTAAACCTGGATGTGATGGAGAAGCAGAACCTGTACCTGTGAGGCAAGGAAAGCCATACAAATGAATCTGCATGATATTTGCTTCAGAGACATTCTTTTTATTCTTGTGTTGACAAGTATTAACTGACAATTCCATGCTGCCGTAACCTTGCCTGCAAGACTCAACAAAATTAGCAGTTAGATTGTGCCCTTTGGACAGTAGTTGTATAAAGAGAAGAGCGAATGAGACCTTTCTTGATCCTCTTTACACCTGCATTTATTCAGCCTTGTCTGCAATTCCAGTCCAAAGGAAAACCAACAAATTCATGTCTGTCAAAATGCTTCCTTGAATAAGAGCTGGGAAGGAAAAGACATAGCCAGGGGTTAATTATTTTTCAATGACATCAGAACTGGGTAATGAAAGACACAGTGAAATTCTTTCCTAAAAGAAGAGAAATAACTTTATTCCTACATAACAGTGGGGAAACATGCGGAATTTCCCTTCATTCCTCTCTTCTTTCCCTGTTAGCCTGATATGAACTAGCTTTCTACTTTCCTTTTTTTTTCCATTTTCTTTTTTTTTTTTTTTTTAACCAGAAGGCAGTGGCTTGACATTGCTCCAAATCAGCATTTCTCTAATGTATTGTTAGGAAGTAAAGGTACTAAACAGGCTTTGATCTAGTGATAAAATCAGAGTTGCCAGAAGGGTGGTTTTTTTTTTTTTTTTCCTCTCCCCCGCCTCCAAGCTTCCCATTTTTCCCCTTGGTAGAGAACACTTCACTAAAAACGTTCCTCTCCCATGTGGCAGAAACATATGTAAGATTTAGGCAGCTAATTGGTTTTCCAGGGATACAATTTCTTTTCTATGAATCCACAAACATTTTAAGGCTGTAGTCAGGTGGACTGTAATTGCTGAACATGACTATATGGAGTATATTTCAGTGTGCTTGGATTTTCATGCCTAGCACCCATTAAGGCTCACTTATGGAACTGAGTAAATAACACACTATTTTTCATCGGTGACTATTTCTGTGGCATTTATGAGTGTAGTGGAGAGATGAAGCACTTAAATGTTTTCCTGAAGCTCTAATAACTAGGTGTTAACCACTTTGTGACATCATATAAATGTTTAAAAAGCAGAGAGCCGTTGTTTGTGCTGTCACACCAAAGCTCTTACCACGGCAACTACTCTTGCTTTGTGTAACAATACTGAACAATTACTTTTTTTACTCTCAAAGACAGTGATTATTTTTCTTCCCAATCTTTCGGTTGCCTAGTTGCCTCAATGTTGCATACTATTTCTAATGTGTTTATTTCAGTATGTACAGTATAATTTCCATATGGCTCTGCTTTTGGTGGCAGTATGACTCACTGATAATGATAGGTGAAGGAATAGACCTTTGAATGTGCTTTCCTTTTTCTAAAACTGTGGAGAAGTTAAATCAAGCTATTATTTTCTTACAAATGTTTAGCATATAAATATAAATGTGTAAGAACTAGGTTTTTTTTTATAACTATTTCACAACTATATGTAGTTCACAGAATATAAGTGAAAAGACAGAATAATGGAAAGATATTTTGAGAGAGCTTTGGACACCAGGCAGCACAGAATAAACAAGCAGATCACTTTACTCAGTTATGAAGTCAGTGATCTTATTAGGTAGGCTTGTAGGGAGAAATGATGCATTTTGTTAGACTAAGTGACGCAGCTGCAGAAAACAGAAAGCTGCCAGCCAGAAAAGCTCTGCTTCAGGTGTATGTGCATATCTGTGTCACACATTTATAAAGCATATAGGAGGGCTTAGTGCTGGAAAGCAGCTCTGTTTTTTTCAGTTATATTACCTACTCTAATAAACACATTGCCTCTCTCTACAAGGCCTGTCTGGGTTCTATTCTTAGACAATCATAGCTGCAACAGCATGACTTGTATTGGTTATATTACTGGGACCAACCTTGTATTTAAACAAAAGCCCATTCAGGGGCTTCTATGGGAAGATGTTCACTTCCTTTTATTTATTTATTTATTTATTTATTTATTTATTTATTTATTTATTTATTTTTAAGTAGCGCAGTATAGTGAGCCTCCAAACTCCAAATAAAAAAAAAAAAAAGAATCTACTATCTACCTTAATCGAGTACCCAAAGTGTCACCAGGCCCTTGCTTTTCCCTTTGCGAAGTCGTTGCTCTTATAATTTAAGTGAGATGATATGACCTAGAGAATTGGCTAGGGAGTTTGAGAAAAAAAGCAGTGGCTCAGGACACAATGACTGAGACTTAGGCAAACACTGCAGGATTAGGCATTCAAGCATCTCTGTTTATGTAGTATCCAGTTACTAATGAGCATGAGAAGAGGCTGTATGGCGGCTGCACAATTTTTTGTATAGTCACACTTTGAAAATATTGGAGATGGGTCTCTCTGACCCATCATCTTCTCTTTCTCTCCCTGTGTGTTGTCTCTTTTTTCCACTGTCCTTTTTTTACTACATTTGTAGATTTTTATTTTTCAGGAAAGGCACGACTTAACCTTTACAGAGAACCTTGTATTTTCTACTTAAGTTAAAAGGTGATTCTTCTATGAACTGTACTACCAAAGAGTGATAGAAATATTCTTTTCATTACCCACTTTATGTGTTAATAGGATCTTATTTCTGCAAGTGTATTGAAACACTTTTATATACTGAATAATGTTATCTATTGCATTGCTATTCACTTTTCATTTAATATTACTATTTTCCAATATTACTGTGAACAAAGCATTGATACTGCAATTCCAATATGAAACTATTATTTACATTCAGTTTGCCATAGATTGTTAACACAACATTAAGTATCACTACAAATTGTAAACATTGTGCAGCATTGTAAGGAGCCTGGAATGACTGCATTTGCACTAACAAGACGGAAATTGTGTTTAAAGTCAATTTGATATAGTCTATTCTTTGTTGTATGAAGCGTTGCTGCAGAATAAAATCAGCCTGCTTAGACTGACGCTGGTGAACACAGTACAGTTATGAGTCTAGTATAGCTCTTTCAGAGATTATATTTGCAACTTTTCTTAAATGCAAACTGGACCTAACAAACAGAGTTGCTCAGATGTCTCCCGGTACCATCTTCCAAGAAGGGATCATTATGCCAGTCAAGGGCTGAACCCAATCTGGCTACTGTGCAACTCTCCAGTGAAGAGCTCCAAGTGTAGCCAGCTACAATGCCAGAGCAATTACTGTGCTAATCAGCCTTCTGAAAAACATGCATGGAGATTATTTTGGCCCAGCACAGTTTAATAACTTAGTCCCTATTTAATGCAAAATAAGTTAAATAGCTAGCATGCATCTCCCAGTTTATCCAGAAAATGCCATATCTGCGTCTGTATAGCCCTGTGACCAAGCTGATACACGGCCAGCTCAGTATCTCTACCATGAAACAGTTAGTTTGCAACACAGATACCTCACACACAAAATTTAGAGACACTGGTAGCATGCTGAACAGAGGGAAAGTGTGTATTGAGATAGAGTTAGTTAATAATAGGCACAGAAAACATGACAAAAATAAGCTAACTCTGAAAACAGAACGAAGCTATTCAAAAGTATCATCTGGAATGTAGCAAAAGTATATCATCACTTTTAATGTGCTGCCTGGTATAGGTGTTGTGAACTAAGGCAGCAGTCCTGAAGCTTTCTGTGTTTGGGTCCAGGGTGATATATGACTTCCATGACACTCCCATCAGGTTGAAACAAGTGAGATTTCAGATACATGATCTGCTAGATAATATTACCCTTTTACCTTTGAATGTAAAGCTGGATGATATAGCAGGAAGCAGGTTCAGCTTCTGCTGCCTCTTTTATAGGAATCCATCCACATTTAGAATTGCTAGTGTATTGAAATGTTCCTGTTCCTAGTCCTGAAGATAAGGTATGTGACGGGAAACTGTGACTTCCTTCACTCTTCCACCAGTATATTGGAAAGAACAATCTAGTCTCCTCTGAACCGCGTGTCTCATAATACAGCAAAAGCAGAAATAATTTCATGAAATTTCAAGATGTACTGCTTGGCATATGCAGTCACAAGCAACAGAAATTAGCAAATATTTTGAGACCTCTAGCACCCTTTTATAGAAAGCTTTCTTCATAACCCTTGGAAGGAGTTGTTACATTGCATCTGGTCATCTGTTCATAAAGCTTAGCTAAGAAAGCCTTAGCACAGAAATCTTTAGTGGTTCCATCTTGCTAAAATTAATAGCTTCCTAATTACACATTTGCTCAATCAGTGCTGCATTGTAAAAACAAGCTGATTATATATATTTTGTTAATAGCAGATCATCATGGGTTGTTGGGCAAATACTCTATTTAAAGGTCTTTAAAATGTATGCTGTATTGAAGATATGTTAAAACAAAATTATCATAGTTACAATATGTTATGGTGCATGGTACAAGATTATGTAATTATAGATGTTGAATCCAATTCACATTTGCTATCAATTTCTACCACTTGTGATTTAAAACAACCATTAAAAGAAAACAAAAAAGTTGAAATAACGTTCTATTTGAAAAACTTAACAAATAAAAAAAAAAAAAAGAATCTTCTCTCCACTGCCATCCTCCCAGGGGCTAAAGATTATCCTGGGTCTTTCCAGGATATTGAAAACTTTGCAAGATAACCAACACTGTGATTCCCACCTTATACATGACATGCTTCTTTCAGAGTGAGAGATGAGCAATTTATATTACTTTTGTGCTGTTTTCCTTCACAACAAAAGACGTGAAAATATAAGGAATCTTTAAAATATGTCCTTGTAATCACTGATACATGATTTATTTATATATGAAGAATGTCATCCCCTTTAAATCTCTTACTGGGCTTCTAGATGTTATAATAAGAGCAATGTAATTACGCCTAAATTTCAAGTGATTTCTTCTCTATATTTAAGTATTTTTGTTTTACAGAATCACAGAATCACAGAATGGTTGAGTTTGGAAGGGACCTCTAGAGATCCTCCAGGCCAACCCACCACTGCTCAAGCAGGGATACCAAGAGCACGTGGCACACAGAGGCATCCAGGCGGGTTTGGAAGATCTCCAGAGAAGGAGGGTCCACCACCTCTCTGGGCAGCCTGTTCCAAGGCTCTGTCACCTTCACAGTAAAGAAGTTCTTCCTCACATGGAAATGGAACTTCCAATGTTTCAACTTGCACCCATTACCCCTTGTGCTGTCACTAGCCACCACCGAGAAGAGTTTGGTCTCATCCTTCCTACATTCACCCCTCAGCTACTTATACATATTGATCAGATCCCTTCTCAATCTTCTCTAGGCTAAACAGGCTCAGCTCACATGGTCTTTCCTCATAAGAGAGATGCTCCAGTTCCTTAATCATCTTTGTTGCTCTACTCTGGACCCTCTCGAGAAGCTCCACATCCCTCTTGTACTGGGTAGCCTGTAACTGCACACAGTACTCCATGTGGGCTCTCACCAGAGCTGAGGAAAGGGGCAGGATCCTCGACCTGCTGGCAACCCTCCTCCTGGAGTGTTTACTGGTGGTAAAATCTAGCATTTCTATTTGAAGTGGAAAAATCACAGGATCATGTTTTCACCATCTTGCCTATGAATTTAAAGCAGTTCAGTAAAAATAAATTACACCTGATGTTCTCTAAACTTGATCACTTCAGAAATTAAGTACTTATAAGATGCTTCAGTAATTTTAAGTCCATGTGTGCTAGAGAGGATGATTTTGAGTTACTTGAACAGTTCTTTGATATTTATTTAATTAGTTTTTAGTTGAAAACTAAATTTCAACTAAATTAGTTGAAAACAAATGACAGATTTTTAGCAGATGTTTATTATTGAATAAATGTTTAAGGAAAACGTCCTCATATATTTTTGAAGGATTTTATTCGCTGAAGTGATACATGAAAGCCAGCAACTCAAACATAGTTACACAAAAATACGTAATAGGACACACAATGTTTGTTATTGTTTTATAGAAATCATTATAGGGAGGAATATTATGTGAAGTTGAGGGAAAATGTATTTTCATCTACAGCTTGCACAAATTCTTCTCACAAAATCAAGTGTTTCAGGCTTTCTTCATGAGGACATGAAGATAGAAGACTGGGAGATTTCTTATCCTTCCACATAGGCTTCAAGAAAATGCTAGTAAGCTCTACTAGCACACCAAATAGAAGAAGTTGTAACAGATAAACCTAAGAAACTCCTTGCCAAAAGATGCTGTGGTTGCAAAACACTTGCATATCTTCAAGAAGTGATTGAACAAATACTTGAAAAAGAGCTCTGATGAAACTTTCTCAATAGATACAACTCATCAGCCTCAGAACAACACTTGATGTGAAAATAATGTGAGGCAGGGAGAGTACTCCACTACAGTATTTGCTTGCCTCATCACTGTACTGCCTTGGGCGTCTTCTTATGGCTACTGATTGCAACAAAACACCAGTTTGGGACACAGTATGTAAACAGGCAAATAGATTTTTTGTTGTTGATGTTTTTCTTTCTTTCTTTTTTTATCTTAGAATTTTTTTAAGGGAAAATATGTTTGAAGGAGATTGTTTTGTTACAAAATGATCTATGCAGCTTCAATTTTTAGGGTAATGTACAAAGTCACAAAGGCTAATGCACAAGCCAGTATATCTTATTTATAAAGTGCATTTTTGGGGAAAAAAAAAAAAAAAAGAATGTGAGATCCATAACTGAAAAGAAAGCTTCCAATAAGCCTATGAAAACACTCACACAATGTGAAGTTATTTCACATTACCTCTTTTTTTTTTTATTTTCCCTGTTAGCTAATATTTTCCATCTTTATTCTGTTCTTGTCATTAAATGTGATATATGTATCTATATACCTAGTGGAAAAGGCATTTAAATATTTAGACATCTGAAAGTTTTGTTACAATAAATGAGGTACCTGTAGGCCTTCTTGGACTAAGCCAATCTTAGACTACCCTTGGTAGATTTTTTGTTTGGAAGTATTTTTCTTTTTTTTTCCAATTGCTCAGTTACAATTCAGTATTTGAATTTTTCTAGTTAGTAGTGTGATTTCTAAATCTAGCCCTTTGTGAAACCAGCTGCTTACAGTTGTTTAACTTTTACATCACTGACTGTTCTTAAGTTCTTTGTGTGTTTCATTGATAGTATGTCTAAACTGAAGGATCTGGGAGAATTGCTATCTTCCATGCACAATTTGAATCTTGCTTGCATTATATGTTTGCATCAGGGCAAGAGTCAGGTGCATATTATTCTCATTGCATTGTGGTTTCTACTTGAAAAAAAATCTGAGCATATAGGCAAGTAAACCAACAGCTGTCCCAGAAAGCCAAGATTTAGGGGAGTACTACAGAGGTCCTGCATGGAAATGGCTAGTGTCTAGAAGACAACTCAACACTTTCCAAGTTTCTGTAGTACTTTAGGAGATGGGTTATTTTTGTGTTCAAGCTATTTCTTGGAATACGTTTTTTTTTAATTTGCTTTTCACTTTCTGTACTATGACATGAATTTAGAATATATTATGACTTCTGGAAAACTGGAATGCTTAATGTAACAGACCAGCTAGACTCTGTGCAGTGTTAGGAAGTCAACCGATTCAATATTAGTAAGAAATATATATGACCTTCCACTTGTTGCAACTCTGCTGTAGCTGGCTTCTAGTGCCAATGTCCTGCTGATATTATTTGTTATTGTGTATTTTTAGAAGATTGGTACCAAAAAGCTACTAGATAGTATTGAAAGGTTCTATAAATGATTACTCAGATCTTCAAGTATCCAGCATACAGGGCAGATACTTATCAGTCATATTTGCATGCAGGATTATGAATGAGAAAAGTCTGCTTTTCACACAATGGGAGCTGTAAATAGGGTTTTGTAAAGGATTTGTGTTTATATGCATGTCCTTTTATAAATACAAGCTACCTATTTACATCTCTTCATGGCATTTGGTTCCAGAGTCATAACTGTATGACTGCATTTCAGCTTTTTTGAACTGGAAACACTTGCATATTTTTTAATTATTAAGTATAATCTGCAAAAAGTGTTAAAAAAATTGAAGCTTATGTAATCTAAAAACGGACATACAATTTGCATACCAAAGTATGTGCAAAGCAAAATTTCATGGATAGATAATGCATCACTGAAAAATGAGGATTATAATGGAAGCAGTGAAATGATTCTAAGTATAGTAGTACAAAGACTGACCAATTGCTATACAGTTTCACTACTTCACTGCAAAAGAAATGTTGTAAAACTATATAAAACATAATTTGAAAATGCAAGGCAGATTACTATGAATCTAAATGCAGCTTTTGGATAATGTCATAAGTGTTAAAGTCCTTTTCTTAATTGTGATAATTTAGAACAAATTAGAGAGCCATTACAGTGAGCTATAGTACAGTCATTCACAAAGTTTTTAAAGTACTAAATCAAATACACTAAGTAATTCTGCTGAGTACGACCTTCTGTAAGCTATTGTATTTGCTGGAGAACATTTTGCTGGAGAACTTACATGGTAAGTTTTAAATTACTGTTTTATACTCACTTAATTAGCAGCAAAGCCCTTTTATTGACCAAGGCCTATCTTCTTTTTTTCTGTGCCTACAATGCCTGCAGCCTTATAAGCAAATTGCACTAAATACTACATAAGGTAGCACTTAAGAGATGCATAGTGAAAAGTCTAAATTTGCATAATTATATGGAAATTAATGCCCTTTAGATTTTAAGAAGGGGTAGTACCATGTAATTGTCAACTACTTATCAATCCATCTTCATAATATTAATTATGAAACAATTTTATTCCAACCGTTCTTGTCTTATGAAACCAAAGGTAAAACAGATATGCTGGTGTTGTAGCTGTGGTTGTAGTTTTCCTTGTCATTGTTATCTTCCAACAGTATTTCTGAGTGAGAAGGAAAGTTTTCTGCCACAGCAAAGGGGAATAAGAAGAGGGAAAAAATCACTCTTACAAGTGCTGTTGTCATGCATATCAAAACACTCAAAGAAAGTCACTCAATTCAAGTTCATAATATCCTAACAGAACACATTATTGTCTGGAATACTTTGAAGCTCAAATGAAAATATAAGGCTGAATAGTGATTGAAGTAAAGAAGAAAAAATATAAGAAAAGTGCTCATGTTCAGCACCTTTTTGTGTGGAGTTATCTGGGGTAGACAGATGGAAAAGAGAGAATTGGAATACTTAGCCCCCTCAGTTTATGACTTCTAGTTCTTTTGTAATTTGTGGGTGTTCAGTAGGCCTGAACAAATCTCCATACCCTACTGGGCTTCATAAACACGCTGAGAGAGTCAGATTGACCAAAAAAAAAAAAAAAAAAGACGTTTGGACCTTCAGATGCATAAAAATGGTCTTTTGATACTAAATTGATGTGCACATCTTCAAAGTGTTGTGCTGTAGGTCTCATGTAATATCTACCTGCCTCATGCAAAAATTTCAGGTATTCTAGGGCTTCTAGGGCTTCTAAATGGTACTTTTTTTTTTTTTTTTCTGTTTAGGCTTCAGCTTGCAATATGTATCTACTGAATGTCTGCCAAGTAGCCCAAATGATGTAGGACAACATATCCATCGGCATGCTACCTATGTTAGACGATATTGTATGTTAGTCTAAGCTTTTTGTAATGGACTTCCTGACAAAAAAAATAAAATAAAAAAATAAAAAAAAAGACTCAGAGCAAAGACTCAGAGCATACTTGGCCTATTCTGTGATTTTTTTCCAGAATCTACACAGTCCCTCACCATAGCTGCCTCTGAAATGTAGCTTACCATATTCAGTTGTTGGCTACAGATACAGGTGATATAATTGACACTTTGAATAACATTGTTATTAATATTTTAGCAATAAAACTACTGCTAACATTAATATAACATTGCTATATCGCAATCAATTTGTTTATATAACTTCCTAAAGTTGATACTTTCTGTTTTATGAACTGCATAAACAATGAGCAAATTGTCTTTTCTGTAGTCTATAAAGCAATATCGCTAATCTCAGTGTTTACCCCATGAAAAGTTTCCTCTTTATTGACTTAAACTTGTTTATTTGCAAGTGTGATATTCTAAATTCAAGTCTCTATTCTGATTGCTAGAAATATCAATGAAGCTGCTAAGAAGAAAAAATAAGAAGTAAGATGATAACACAATTATCTTCCAAAATGACAGATTGATTAAGTCATTGTCACCAAGCAAGCATAGACAACGCCCCCCCCCCAAAAAAAAAAAAAAAAAGTAGAATTAAAAAATAGGGCAAAGAAAATGTAGGGTTAAGAAATAGACTGTAGCACTTGTAATTTCAGGACATATGAATGTTACCCGAGGCTGATTCCACTAAAGAGCTGTAAGAGGGAAACTGTGTCCCATACTGAAAGTTGTTGTGCTTTTGTGATTTTTTTTTCTTTTTTGTATGTTTGTTGTTTTTATGCTTTGAAAATTACTAAAGGAATAGACATGAGCAGAAACAATGTCAGATACATCTTTACAGCCCAAGGAATATAGACCAGAATTAGAACTGCAACTTGAGAACCTACCTACTTCCTTTAGTCTTCTCATTCCACGATCCTTCACATCCAGAATTTTGTAATAATAATATTAAATGATATATAACTGCCTAGTCTTTTGACGGGTGGATCTGCAGACCATGAATTTTACTAGTTCCTTATTGAATTGGCTGATATCTGCCTCCCATTCCACCTGTGACAACAATTTACAGAAGTTCAGTATTTTATTAAAAAGGACTTTAAACTCTGCTTTAAACCTGCTTTAAGTGTGCTTGAAAGTGATTTCCTAGGACTTTTATCGACTGCCACCTACTTCATGTACTGAGGCATTTGGTGAAAAACACCCACTTTTTGCACACTGCCTGAGGAATGCTATAATCACAAACCATATCTGATGAATGAAGAAAAACTTTTAGCCCAGTTAGTTTTTGAAGAGGTGAGCAGATGGGAGAGCAAATAGGTCTCCCAATTTACCAAAACACTTCAAAGTACAACACATGTCATGTCACCTGTGGTGTGACTTTATTATCATCAGCAACAGGATGCACAAAATCTGACTTGTCCAATGCAATTAAAAAAATACAATTAATCAAGATTTGTTCAGATTTTGCATCTCACCATAGGGAAGTGTTTGTTCTTGTGTTGTTTCTAGGTCCTTGTACTGTTCCTTGGTACAGTTAGGTCAGGACCTTATTTTTTTCTATTGTTTTCTACTCTCTGCTCTCTTACTGGTCATTCTTTAGACATTCTAAGGTTCCATGAATGACTGATTTCTCCACTCAATTCAAGAGCTTTGTCATACCCACCATAGGCAGTGAAATGTTCCTCACATTTGAACCTACTTGCCTTTTTTACAGAATCACAAAATGGTTGAGGTTGGAAGGGACCTCTAGAGATCATCTAGGCCAACCCCCCTGTTCCAGCAGGGACACCCAGAGCACATGGTGTTGCAGATAGTTATGGTCCGTCGGCCGGAAGATATCGTGCTGTACGGAAAGATAGGGCCCGTAATAGCCAATAGTGTTTAGTCTATGATGTAAGCAGACGGATGTGCCGTTGTAAACCTAGCTATATAACACCTCGTTACCCATCAATAAACGCCATTTGCCATCCACCACATTGGTGTTAACTAGCTGATGGCCCGAGTGGCTTGGGGGTGGTCGCCGTGCCGTCCCTGAACCAGGTTGCTGCGCTGTTTGAACTGCAACACATGGCACAGGGTGGCGTCCAGGTGGGTTTGGAAGATCTCCAGAGAAGGAGACTCCACCACCTCTCTGGTCAGTCTGTTCCAGGGCTCTGTCACCCTCAAAGAAAAGGAGTTCTTCCTCACATGGAGATGGAACTTCCTGTGTTTCAACTTGCACCCATTACCCGTTGTCCTTGTCCTGTCACTGACCACCACCAAGTGGAGTTTGGACCCATCCTCCCTACATCCACCCCTCAGGTACTCATACATGTTGATCAGATCTCCTTTCAGTCTTCTCTTCTCTAGGCTAAACAGACCCAGCTCACTTAGTGTTTCCTCATAAGATGCATGCTCCAGTCCCTTAATCATCTTGTCGCTCTATGCTGGACCCTCTCTAGAAGTTCCACATCCCTCTTGTACTGGGGAATTGTGCATTTTTGCCTCCATACTTTTGTGAGATTCAGTCAGGCCCTCTCAGCCTTAACCTCTCCAAAACTGGAAATTCTCCACTTTTGATATTTCATAAGGCACCTATTCCTATGATCTTGTTTCTTGACTACTTCAATACTTTTCTTATTCTACTGTGGCCTTTTGAAATACAGATTTCAGAAGTGCAACGTACAGGTATACTGAAGTTTTACATGTGAGCAAAATATACGAATATAGCATGCCCTATTTATTTTGTTGTTCTTTTTTGACTGTTGATGTCAATTGTGCCAATGATTTAAGAGTACTAACAAATGTCTTGTATTTCCTTAGCATAAATATGGTATTTTGCTAAACTGAAGAGCTCCCAATACTAATTTGGAAATTTGCTATTCATACACTTCTCTTGATTGCTGATGATGCTTAGTAGCATTCCAGCAGCAGTGGCTGGAGAATCTCACTCCTCTCTATACTTTGCTTCCTGTCCTTTAACCAACTCTTAGTTCATAAAAGAACGTTTCCTCCAATCCTCTGGCAAAGCCTATGATGTACAACTTCTTTGTCAAAAGCTTTTTGAAAATATTGGGAAGATAAATGAAAGAAAGAGGATATGTGAGCAATGAGAAGATAATAGAACTTTACAGGGTCATGAAAATGTGAACTATGCATACATCATAATATTTTCCACAATAGCTGTTGCAAACTTGCAAAGAATATGCTGCTAGATTATCCTGAACACCAAAAGCTGCAGATCGTAAAATTTAAGATAATTTGAAATAATGCATTTGAAATAAAGGGAAATCCTATCAGACTGTGAAATATTTCAGTATATTTATCTCAAAATAATCTGATTTTTAATGCTTAGATACATTATTTGGTAGGATTAATTCACTATAAATGTGGGATGACTAGAATTTTACTTCAATTTGATTATTGCCATTTATTTCAATTTCAGGGAAACAAAACAAAACAAACAAAAAACAATTAAACAGCAGTTGCTGAAATCAAGTGTTAATTGACTGAATTATAAAGGGATTATGTGGTGTTGTACATAATTTTTATTTAATCAGAAGCAAAATGACTTACAATGAATAGCTAACTGTAATTATTTAAAATATTAGGTATGATATTAAAACAAAATGCAAGGTAAGATGCAAGGAGGAATTTAATGCCATCCAGCCAGCAATGTAGGTGTTTATCACTACAGTTATAGCTTCTCATTTAAATGATTATTGAAATTCTGCATTTCTGAAATCAAAGTACTGCAGGTGTATGAAAGGATTTTTTTTTTCTATTGGCTGTCCTGATGTGCTAAAATAACCCTTAAATCTACTCAGAATTCCTTCGCAAATCCTACCCTCATGATCCGTTTAGAAACCATTCAGAACATCAGAATATTCAGAATATCTTTACAAATTTGGACTCCCTAAAACATGTCACTTGTTACTAACAAGTGAGTGAGTATAACGCTCTCAGGCTTAGTAGTTAAAGCCATTACCGAGCATGTGAAACTCCTTTCTCTCTTATCCTGGGGTGGGCATAGGCTAGTTTAAAAATTACCCTACATCCTGATGAGACAGACACTTATTTCGGCGAGGAGATGGAAAAAGGGAGTTGGTCCCTCCTTTCTATTTTTCCATTCAGAATAGTCAAACCAGTGCCTTGATTCTTCTCATGAAGCGTTGCACCCAGAAGTAGATTACTACTTCTTCACTCCCTTCTTGTTCACAATTTGACTCTTTCAAATTACCTGCTTTCAAGAGAAGTGTAAAGTATTCTGAACTATCTTATTTCATCTCTTCAAAGTAAGAAATGTGAATATGACTCTTGGTTAAAAAAAAAAAAAAAAAAAAAAAAAAAGGATTGTCAGTCTTCTTTTTATGGTCTTAAAATAAACTACTCATGCAATTTTCTGTACTCGAAATAATACCTTAGGTGGCCAAGGGTAAGAAAACTTCTGTGTCTGAATCCTATTCCTGCCAGTATATCTATTTATAACAAATAGTGCCAAGAAGTAAGTTCAGGTATTGGAATCTATAATTTGTAGTCATTCCCTGGTTGTCTTTCAGATCTAAACAAGACAAGTCAGTTCTGGAGAGGACTAGAGCTAATCCTCGTTTCAAGGACTGGGTCTTGGCCGTCTTTATTTATGGAGATATCGTCTTCTGTCTAAACCAGCACACTGTCTGTCTGCATTTGCACATTGCCCATTCCCTACTAGCTAAATAAACAGATTTTTGCCTATTCACACAGAATCACAGAATCACAGAATGGTTAAGGTTGGAAGAGACATCTAGAGATCATCTAGTCCAACCCCCCTGCTCCAGCAGGGACACCTAGAGCACATGGCACAGGGTGGTGTCCGGGTTGGGTTTGGAAGATCTCCAGAGAAGGAGACTCTGGGCAGCCTGTTCCAAGGCTCTGTCACCCTCACAGGAAAGAAGTTCTTCCTCACATGGAGATAGAACTTCCTGTGTTTCAAAATGCACCCATTACTCCTCGTCGTGTCACCAAGACAGTGCTCTTGTTTATTTTCTGACCAATTTCTTTCCCTTCTTAAAAAGGTGTATTGAACTGGCTGTTGTGAATTCCCATAATTGGTGAAGGGTCCTGCACCACGGGAGGAATAACCCCAGACACCAGTACAGATTAGGGGGTGACCAGCTGGAAAGCAGCTAGGCAGACAGGGATTTAGGAGTCCTGGTTAACAATAAGTTGACCATGAGGCAGCAGTGTGCCCTTGTGGCCAAGAAGGCCAATGGGATGCAGGACTGTATCAGGAGGAGTGTTGCCAGCAGGTCGAGCAAGGTGATCCTGCCACTCTGCTCAGCTCTGACGAGGCCACACATGGAATATTGTGTGCAGTTCTGGGCTGCTCAGTACAAGAGGGACATGGAGCTTCTAGAGAGGGTCCAGCATAGAGCAACAAGATGATTAAGGTACTGGAGCATGCATCTTATGAGGAAAGACTATGTGAGCTGGGCCTGTTTAGCCTAGAGAAGACTGAAAGGAGATCTGATCAACATGTACGAGTACCTGAGGGGTGAATGCAGGATGGATGGGTCCAAACTCTTCTTGCTGATGGCCAGTGACAGGACAACGGGTAATGGGTGCAAGTTGAAACACAGGAAGTTCCATCTCCATGTGAGGAAGAACTTCTTTACTGTGAAGGTGACAGAGCCTTGGAACAGGCTACCCAGAGAGGCTGTCTCCTTCTCTGGAGATCTTCAAAATTCACCGAGATGCCACCTGTGCCACGTGCACTGGGTGTCCCTGCTGAAGCAGGGGGGGTGTCCCTGCTGAAGCAGGGGGGTTGGCCTAGATGATCTCTAGAGGTCCCTTCCAACCTTAACCATTCTATGATTCTGTGATAATTGCACATTCCCAAAATTTTATTTTTGAATTTTCAGCTAAGGAACCTGATTTTTATCCCTCTCTCTGACAGAATCACAAAAAAAGTAACCTCTTTCTTGATTTAGCCCTTAATACAGATTTTAAAATATACTGTATAGGCTAACTGTTATTCACATGCCTTTAAACATCTGCTCCTTGTTCTTTGCAGTTTGGAAGCTAAAAAGACTGAATTAGTTGACATTTTGCTGAGACAATCTGAATGATACTAGAAAGGAGGAGAATGGTATGAAAGGAGAGGAAAGGATGAATAGGTATTTGAATATAGGTATTTCAAATAACCCCTTGCCATTTGATGTGATGAGTCAAAGATGGGCAGTTTTGATATATATATATATATATTTAAATTAATATTGGCATTAGTAATGCAGATTTCTCTGAGCAATTTCCATTCTCTTACCCATGCAATCCTTGCTCCTTAGTTGCCATAATACAATGTAATATACACAGGTTACATGGAAAGTTCATGTAATATCATCATTTTATAACTTTTCTTTGTCAAGTGCAGAAATATTTAAGTTCTGCTCTCTGGAGCTCGCATCTGGTTACAAGCCACCTGCCACAGAGTGAATTGCCATGAGAAAGATGAGCCAACCCAGTTAATTTTTAGATTAAAATATTTGGAAGTTGGGGGAAAAAATGTGTTAGCGGTAGAGTTATGTAACTAGGAATTTATTTAACTTGTTGACACAAACTCGTTATTTTAATTAACATTTCTATTTAAAAATTCATAAAAGAGACCATATACTGAATACCACAAAGATTAGTTCAGCACCTGTCAATTTTATGAGTATTTTTTTCCCAAGAATAAAGAGTATAGACCCAAGTGGCAGAACTGGAACTACTGTTACTTCTAGATCTATAGATAAAATTAAGAAGTCACTGGCCAATTGTGTCAACCATAGTGCTCACACAGTGCTTTTGTTAGCGCTAACTCTAGCAAAAAAGGGGTTTCTATTTTTCTTTTTAGTGTATAAAATTGGGTTAAATCCAATTTCTATTAAAAGCTGTCAGACATGAATCACAAACTCTCAGAGCTTGGTATTGAGCCAAAATAGACGGCTCATCACTTTCTCACTTTCATTACTCATATGAGAGAAAAATACCACAGCCACCCAAATGGAAAAGTAAAGCAAGTTAGTAGCATCAGAAAACATGCAGTAAATTGTGACAATATGCTGATACAGAAGTAATTTCAAGGTTAAATGCTCCTTGTTATGTTTCTTCCATTTTTATTATTTTTAGGCAGTTTTGCTTAGCGCTGGACTATACTTTTAAAACAATAAACTATTAATTTTCTTGGAAATCTAATAAATCTTCAGAGATATCCACTTACTTTGAAAGGAGTAGAACTAGGTCTGTCCAGCTCAGATGTATGCATCTAATTTTTTGTATAGTGAATCACATTCTTCTTTTTTTTTTTGATTGAATGTTATAGAAATTATTGACAAATGCATATACATATATATATATATATACACACAAATATAAATAATATCATTTGGTTCCATTTTGTGGGGAAATGTGGGAAAAAAAGACCATTGCATTCTGCTATGAAAGTAAAGTTTGTTTTTCAAGCCTAGTTATTTCAATGAACACACAATTAGAATGATTAAAAGTATATACTTTATAGCTATGTCACATTAAGATTTTAATTTTTAGAATGATTCGATACTAATAATAAGTATGCCTGTCAATAGGAGATCATCAGCAAATGATGACAATAATTTGGTTTTATGAGAATGAAAAAGCACTAATGGTATTTTTCTTCATTGAGAATACTTAAAGTACATGCATAAAATTATTGAACAGCAACAACTGAAATTTAAGCCACATCTGTTGCAGAGGAAGAAAGACTATACATGGCAACAGTAATATCTTAAACCAGGAAAATGCATTTGCAGTAATCTAAGACATTACTGTGCCCCATTTGCTTCATCCTTCTCCTATAAGTAACAGACTGTACAGTTGAGGCAGAGGAGAAGAAAAATAGATATTTTCATCTCAAATGACCCTGTTCATTGCCTGATATGTTAATACAGATCTTTCTAGGATTCTCGGGTTTAGATTGTTCTGCCCGTTCCTTAATTCTGACTCTGCCCTACTCTATCACTGAGGAGGTTTATCATTCTACAGAAAGTTTTAGCAGCGCCATGACAGTCAGTTGCATAGTAGTTGTCTTTCATTCATAATCAGCTTGTTTTATAACTAAACAAAACTTCTTTATAAGAGAGTCTCAAAAACTGAATCAGCATTCATGATGAAAGTTTCTGTGTATTCAAAAAATATTGCTGATTCTGTCTTGTCATTTAATATGGAGCAGGCAATGAAGATGGAAGGAATTTAAAAAAAAAATCCATCTGCAGTCTTTTGTCAGCACTCATGACTCATTAGTAAACAGCAAATTCTAAGATTTTCTAATATTAACTTTGAGTTTTTAGGAACATATTTGTCTAAGATTATATGGGCTATCCTAATGAATCAGCACACTTGTATCACCTTTAGTGTTTCCTATCTCCTTCCAATGAAAATTAATATATTCCATTATAGAAGTTCTGACAGTATTCAAGGCTGCCAGTGCCAGGAACTCTTTGACTTAATGTCACATTGCAACTGCAGTACTGGCTGTCATACCTTCAAATCCTTTACCCCCACACACTACAGCGCATTTCATCACAAGGGGTGATGACAATTGATCAGTTAGCATGAGTGTCATTATGCCAGGAAACAGTCTGGATTAATTCAAATACTTTACTGGATTAATACAAATATTTTCTAATTAAGATTAATAAGACAATAATAACTAAAATTAAAAAAAATCAAATAATAACAAAAATGACAGCAAAAATGACTAAAGCGATGCTACTGAAAAAGAACTACCTAAATAACAACAAAAAAACCCCAAACACTTACAACCGATGCAAACACATACCCCTCACTCATGCATGACCCATTACAGTTGCTAGCTCTCTACAGTCTCTGCCATGACTACACCAGTGGAATCTTGATCCCACGTACCTATGCCTATCAGTGACTGATTGGAGAGCACCTGTTTTGGGTCAAATCATTGACAAGCCTGAGGTCTTGTTAACTGTGGTCTGTCTGCTGGCACAAGAGGTAGCTCATTGCATCCCAGATCAGGAAGGAGTATGAGGCTCCAATACTTCCTCTTATCTTCCATATTCGACACCGAGCTTCTGCACTGTCTGTCACTCTCTCTCCTAAGCACACACACACACACAGACACAGAGAGAGAGAGAGAGCTATAACAATTACTGTGCTCATATTTACCTCTGGCAATGTCATGATGCCAGGAGAAGGCTGTGTAGACCATGGCACGAGGTTAATACATCTATAGCTAAAGCTTGAACACGCTCTGTCATTTAGTTTTGGTCCTTGCACACTTGGCCAAATCTCTATTTTGACAGAACTCTGAGAACATTATAGATTCTATTTGAATATATAAATAAGACTGAGATGTGAAGCAGCCTGACAAATTGCTAAAAGGCAGTTGTCGCACAGAGGTCAACGGCATTGCAGCTACAGTGAGTATCCTTATGGCAATATTCAAAATCTCCATTCTATTGCTTCAGAGAGAATAAGATCATTTCTCTTTTGCTCCGGTGTGTGGTCTTTTAAAATATTGTCATTTTGACATGCTTTTATCACTGTAATGTAAAAACTCATCAAAATGCTAGCAACCATAAATAATAATCAGGATTCTAGCAAGTCTTTCTTAGGATCAAATATTTCTTAGAATGTTTCCTAATGTTAGAGAAGAGTAAAAAGCAATAGGGTATTGACCTAAGGTGCAGCCTCTTGGATCATCTATGTGCTCCATGAGAAGCATGCATCACTGTCAACCGAAATCACAACAATAGTAGTGAGGAGTCAGGAAATAACATAAACTGACTAAGGGTATAAACAACATCAACACAACATGTATCAAAGCCAGTGCAAGTTATTTAAAGAAAGCAAAATGATTAGGAAGTCAAGCACAAACTCATGACATGTTAGGTTATGCACAATTTTCATTTCACACATTTCTTCTAACCAACAGCAGTAAGTATTTCAAGTACTTCCACCTGTCTTCTGATCACAGCCCACTATAACAATTTAGTTGCTTCCATATGCTACTTGTGGACTGTATGGTGACTGTTCTTCTAGGTATGTTAACCTGTGACTTATATTTGACAGCATAAACTTTAAACTAAAACTTTAAACTAAAATCAGGGATTGAGAATGTATTATGAATTCGACCTAAGGGTTATCCTGGTATCTTTCGACACATTTCATGTATAATATATACACGATCTATGATTCTGTTCTTTTTAACAAAACCATATTCCAATCTAATTTTTAGTGTGCTACAAACAGCAAGAGATCTTAAGATGTTTCCCTTGCTCTTTCCTCCTTTTGATCACTTGAGCAAATTTTATCACATTTACCTTCACTTAGTTTCAGGCATGTGCCTACCTTTATGTACAAATTATATCCCTATCTTGAAGGCTGAAATAATAACATTTTTAAACTTTTGTATTTCAAGTTTTTATTATTTTTAGTTATTTATTTATTTTATCTCTTTCAGTCATTCCACTTATATCTTATTACATCCTCCAGGGAGTTGTTCCTTTTTCTAGCATTTGAAGGTTTATCTATCTTGGTTTATGCTGGAGACAGGTAGAAGGAAGCAGCATTTCTTTGTCCATACTACTGCATTTCTACTCTGACAGGCTAGTATTTTAGCATTCTACTGCTTGGTTGGCTTAATACCACTGGCAGCAGACTATCATCAGCCCTGAACACTTTACTCAAGCATTATTTTGATTACCTCTGATGGGATTTTGGTTTCAAAAGGATTTTTAAATTAAGCTAAATAAATGTAGTTTATAAGGACAAGGACTGCCTTAAGTTTCTGAGCAATTAAATATTTTAGAAGTCTCCTATGGGCAAAATACTTTCCCCTTGGGTTTGGAATGGATAACTTATAGGAATATCAAAGTACTTTATTTATTTTTATCACTAATTTTGATTTAGAAAAAAAAGAAAAAGAACTGAAATTTCACTAAGATTTGATAATCATATTATCTCAACAATTATTTTTAACTAACAAATTGTGCATATATGCAGGGATTTTTCCTTGATTTTATTTTATTTATACATACATATTTTACATGACATTTTGTTAGGTAGGCCCTTTACAATCACCTGCTTTTAAATATAATCTAATTTCCTCATGTATTTGATTTGTTTTCAGCATTATTTTTATAATTATCGTACATTTTTATGATTAACCATTTCATTAAGTATGCTTTCTTCTGCCTGTGTTAAATTTTGGGCAGAAGAAAACATTAATTATCTATAAATATGAAGTACGTTTTCTATGAAGTGCAGAAAAATTATGATGTTCCAGTATTATAAGATCTTTACATGTTAAGAAATGTTAATAGAAGAATCCACAAAAATAGCAAAGGAAGAAAATTTGAATATGGGATGAGAATAGAAGCAGGCACATTACATCTTTAATGAAATCACATTAAAAAAAGTTTATGAAAATAGCTTTGTGATTTCAACATAAAATTCTTTGTGTGAAAATGTATGAAATATTGAATTTTTGTCTGTGTTTCTAAACGGTATCATAAACAAAAGGCTTTGTGAAGTTGCTGTACCTTGTATTCCAACCTGTAGTAAGCACTTGTAGCATCATTTAGTTGCAGTTCTAGATATTACACAATATCATCAGTCTCTAAAGGAATCCTATAAACCTCAAAGTCCTAAAGGAGCCAGAAATGGATAAAAATGTTGTTTCTACAGAAAGTTGTACTGAGAAAAACAATGAATTAAATACAAACTACTCTGTTAAATTGATATTTCTTTTTCTTTGTGTATTTCGGTTTCCTGTGAAGTTCCATCACATTCTGTGCTTTTAAGAGCTACTTCACATTCCATAAATTCACTTTTCATAGCTAAATACCTTAAAATCACTAAAACATTTTGAGAGGCAAGACAGGAGAAAATGCATATATTGGTCTTTTTCAATTTGAAAAGAATGATAAGAACTGGGGCTGAAATTTATCTGTAACAAAAATGAAGGAACTATTGCCTATTTTTGTTCTTTATCCTGATGCTGGGAAATCATGTATGACATGGCAGGCCTCCTGACTTTACTCTTTAACAGAAGAAAAAAAAAAGTCTCAATGTACCTATGCAAAATGCAATAGAAGTTTAAACTCTAAAAATAAAAGCTATATTCCTGAATAAACCTGAACTTTAGAATACAAAGTTTGAGCCCTTATCTTCACTTTATTGCTTCAGCGTCCTGGGAATAATAAAGATTTCTGATGGCATAAAACCTCAGAGCAATGAATAAATAAAATGTGTCAGGTTAATGGAAAATAATGCCAGCACCTCACAAGACTAAGGTGAGCAAAGGAAGAAAATAGTCTCAACCTAATTCTGCTTATCATGCTGTCACTGGGGAGAGACAGAGGAAAAAGGAAAAAAAAAAAAAAAAAACATATTCCCATTTCTATTGGAAATATTAGTTTCCAGAATATTGATTTGGACTTTTTTAGTAGTAAAAATCCCATAAACACTTGAATGCAGAATAAGTATGACTTCTACCTTTTTCTTATTTCGTGTGAATAAGCAAAATCCCTTGTCATAGACACATAAGGAACTATGTTGAGAGAAGAAGCCGGGGGAGAGGAAGACCCGCCCTGGGTAGAGGAAGATTGAGTCAGAGAGCACCTAAGGAAACTCGATACCCACAAATCCATGGGCCCTGATGGGATGCACCCCAGAGTGCTGTGGGAGCTGGCAGAGGTCATAGCTAAGCCGCTCTCCATCATCTTTGAAAGATCCTGGAGAATGGGGGAGGTGCCAGACGACTGGAAGAAGGCCAGTGTCACGCCAGTCTTCGATAAAGGCAAGAAGGAGGACCCAGGCAATTACAGGCTAGTGAGCCTTACCTCTGTCCCTGGAAAAGTGATGGAACGGCTCATACTGGCTGTCGTCTCCAGGCACATGGAGGACAAGAAGGTGCTCAAGAGTAGTCAGCATGGATTCACCAAGGGGAAATCTTGCTTGACTAACCCAATAGCCTTCTATGATGGAATGACCGGCTGGATAGATGAGGGGAGAGCAATGGATGTCATCTATCTTGACTTCACCAAGGCTTTTGACACTGTCCCTCACAACATCCTCCCAGGCAAGCTCTGGAAGTGTGGGATAGATGAGTGGACAGTGAGGTGGATTAGGAACTGGCTGGATGGCAGAACTCAGAGGGTGGTGATCAGTGGTGCAGAGTCTGCTTGGAGGCTTGTAGCTAGCGGGGTCCCCCAGGGGTCAGTCCTTGGTCCAGTCTTGTTCAATTTATTCATCAATGACCTGGATGAAGGCACAGAGTGCTCCCTCAGCAAGTTTGTTGATGACACAAAACTGGGAGGAGTAGCCGATACCCCAGAGGGCTGCGCTGGCATCCAGAGGGACCCGGACAGACTGGACAACTGAGCGGTGAAAAACCCCATGCAGTGCAACAAGACCACGTGCAAGGTTCTGCACCTGGGGAGGAATAAACCCAGACACCAGTACAGGCTGGGGACTGACCTTCTGGAGAGCAGCTCTGCAGAGAAAGACCTGGATGTCACGGTGGACGACAAGTTGACCATGAGGCAGCAGTGTGCTCTTGTGGCCAAGAAGGCCAATGGGATCCTCGGTTGCATTAAAAAGAGAGTCTTTGGCAGGTCGAGGGAGGTGATCCTGCCCCTCTACTCATCCCTGGTGAGGCCGCATCTGGAGTATAGTGTCCAGTTCTGGGCTCCACAGTATAAGAGGGATGTGGAGCTGCTGGAGAGAGTCCAGTGCAGGGCTACAAGGATGATCAGGGGCCTGGAACATCTGCCCTATGAGGAGAGACTGAGAGACCTGGGCCTGTTCAGCCTGGAGAAGAAAAGGCTGAGAGGGGATCTAATCAGTGTATATAAGGACCTCAAGGGAGGGAGTGAAGAGAATGGTGCTGGCCTCTTCTCAGTGGTGGCCACCGACAGAACTAGCGGTAATGGCCAAAAAGCAAAGCACCAAAAGTTCCACAAGAACCAAAGGGAAAAGTTTTTAACAGTGAGGGTGACAGAGCACTGGAACAGGCTGCCCAGAGAGGTTGTGGAGTCTCCTTCTCTGGAGATCCTCCAGTAGGTGACCCTGCGTGTGCAGGGGGGTTAGACTAGATGACCTCTAGAGGTCCCTTCCAACCTTAGGCATTCTATGATTCTATGATCAGAGCCAGTATTGGGAGCCAGTGTAAATCTTCGTAAAATGCATAGTACCGCACAGAAAATCTTGAGTAGGAATCCCTTTCTACCCATTCTTAGGAATAAAAATAGGAAAACTAACAAATAGTAACAAAGAGGGGGTGGGAAAAAAAATACTTTTCAATTGTTGCTTGTGTACAAAATATTGTTTTTAATTAAGCTTGTAAATCAGTGAATGGTAACTAATAAATAACAATACATTTAGCCCCCATTAGTAACTACTCTTTCCTAATTTGCATCAAATTTACCTATCATTCAACATAAAAGATATTTGAATGTTCACTTTGTGCAACATAATCTTTTCCAGAAGAACCCTTGATGATAATAATGGTAATTATGAAATATTACATTATTATTTTTTCTCTAGTTCTGTTTAAAAATGGTTGGCAATGTACAAATAAGAAAATAATCTGACTTCTTAATTTAAGAACAACCTTTCCGTGAGATTTGTTTTGAATATTTTTTACCACCTAAAAGGTAGGAGCCTTATGCAAGCCTTTTTAAATTGCTATATAGCTGGTAAACCCCCTTGTAATTTAATTCAGACCACTCTAGAAGATTTGTATAAAATATCCATCTGCAGACAGCTCAAGTCAGGTGAGACTATTCCTATTTCCTCCAAAACTAGACTTTATAATGATCAACTCTTCATTAATCTTTCATAATCATTACTTTGCTAAAATCATATTCTCTGAAGTAGAACTTTGGTAAAAATAGTAAAGAAAAAAAAAGTAAAAATAGCAAAGTAAATAAATCTACAGTCAACAAAAGGAGATGAAATTGATAATACATGTTTTCTGCTCAGACAGTACACTATCATGGATATCTCTCTAAGAAATAGACATATGCTAATCTTTTATGTTTTTATGTTATGTTTCAGAAACATGCTTCACAGGACCGAACACTGAGGATAATGCCACACATAAAAGCATAATGAAGAAAATATTAAATGTAATTTGTTCTTTGCAATGAATGAAAGGCAAATGACAAGCCTGGAGTTCGAATCAGGTTCATGTCTGGAAAGTCCAAATATTAAAAATATGCCCCATATGAAAAATTCAGAACAAAATGTTTCCCTGTAGATTTTTTCTGGGATATCCGGACAACTGCTATATTCCTTGATTATCCTGGACAAATCAATGTGTCTTTTATAATTTGTACCTGGTTTATGTACTTAAAAAATCTAAAAACACACAGGCATAGAACATAGACGGAGAACTCCACTATTGTAGTCAAACTTATTAAATTAAAAAAAAAGAAAGAAAAGAAAAAGAAAACATGCATCATTATATTGTAAATTAAGATTTTTTTAAAAATACTTTATTTTTTGAAACTAAACCAGATATTGCCTTGCCTGGGCATCCTATGTGACAAACACTAAGATTCTGACTCAGTGAAGGTAATTCCTGCACTTACTCCTCACTTTTCCCTATTTAATTTTCAACTGTGATGCCTCAGTTTGATGTCTGATTCCCCTATGTACCCTCTAATAAATTCTTCAAGGTAGCTCATTTTCAGGTGCGCAGTTCACCTCATCTTAAAAAAGATAGCTAAAATAGGCCAAATTAAATAGAAAGCTAAAATGCCAACTCAGAAGAGGATTTCTATACTGTAGAATAGTAGAGTTCAATGAGATGACTTTCCCTCTGGAGTACTATTTTTGGATTGTTCTATAGCCTAGAGAATTTTATAATTACCACTGTGTGTGTCTGTGCACATATGCTTGTGTGTATGCACGTGCATAGCAGGACTCTTACATTATTGTCATTGCTGTTCCTTTCTTTCTTTAAATAAGTAGCTACAACAAATGCAACTTGTAACATATTCCAAGTGCTATAGTATGAGGAAAATAGACACATGCGTAATCTAAATAAATAAATTTGAGGAGTAAGATATACTGGTACTATTTAACTATTTATCAGTCAGAATGTCAGGAGATTTTGGGCTGCTACTGTAGTTTATCCTGATTCTGACAGAAGGATTTTTTAATCATATAAGGGAAACCTTCAGTTTATTTTACTTTATTTTTTAATATTGCAATAGCTTAATAGTATTAAAAATGGAGTCTAGGAGCCACGGTGGATTTTTAGCAGCCTAGTGTTCAGGATAGGTCAACAAAATTCATCAGGAATAAAATTACTGAGTTAGAGTCACATTTCTCTCTCACTAATTTACAGAAGTAGATCATCAGAATGGAACCTAGTGAGAGAGGATGCTTTTGTGCTCAGTTTTAGCAGGTAATTGGCTAAAGGAATGTAAAAGCCCTAATCTGTGTTAGAGGGAAAGAGAGCTAGAGCTAGAGATAGAAGAGAGAGCTCAGCAGTCTTCCTTTCCTACTGAAAATGCTGTGAAGGAAGCAGGACTAATCAGTGAGGTGTCTACTTTTATAGCTATGTGAGTAAGCTCAATTATATCCTACATATACCATTCTGGAAGTCAAAGAAAGTGAATGTCTAGCCACAGCTAGATATATATAGAAAAATATATAGAAATAGTGCCTGGCAGTAAGGCAAATTTGGTTGCACTTGAACATCCTACCTGTAAAGATCTAGATTCTGCTTACTTTACTGTTCTAACTGTCCATAACTCTTTATTCAATACTTTGTAAAGAACTGTGTTAACAAAAAATAATCACTCTTTCGTATACATTAATTCTTCACAAAGAGGCCACTTGGATGAAGGAATACAAGATCATCATATACAGCTCTTTGTAAAAATAAAAGAATAAGATTATGTATTAGACAGGAAGGTAACATATCATAAATTTACTCATTCATGTGTTGTTTCTGTGGGATGTTGTATCTAGTGGTTTGTAGGAAAAAAAAAATCCATGTCTCTTCATTTTGTTTCCACTGCTCTCTTCCTTGCTGTTATCTCTTTCTGACAAGATGCAAGCTGTCTGTCCATTTTGCATGATAAAAGAGCAATAATTACTGCTGAACAGACAGATCGGTGGGGAAACAGAAAAAGCGTCTCAAAATTACTCTTTTTTCTAGACATTTTTAAAGTTTTTTCTCAGAAACATGGTGATGATGTACTTTGTCTTACTATACTTACTATTCCTTCTGATGATCAAGTGCATTCTTATTGGATTAGTAATATACAAGCAGATTTCACAATGAATTTACACGATTAAAGCTCAGAATGAAACTTTGTTAAAATATTAGTATCTAAGACAAAGCAAATTTCCCACTCTAAAGAAGAGTAGATATTTACAATATCTGAATTTTTCACTATAAAAAGTGTGATTGGATACTCTTCTGTTATTCTTTTATTTTTATCTGGGAAAATCACATATCAATTATAATGTGAGAATACACTTTAAAGATAGAAAATCCTCAAAATATTGTTTAAAAAGTAAGTGAAAGCAAATAAATATAAGTAAAAAGTTACACTTGCAATGTATAAAGATGATCATTAGAAAACATAGACTCACTACATAAAACTGTGTACTGATTACTTTAGCTCTATAATCTTCTCCATATTTACAACTCTCTGAATAGAATTTTGCCCATATTTTGCATGTACCCATATACTCTCATCAATTAGATATTTTATCTCTAATAGCTATATTATACATTATATTTCTTAATCTATTGAGCAATATGACAAGATTCTCTAGTTCAAGAAAGAGAAATCTGGATCTCAGTTTACATACAGGTGTTTCTCAGTTTCTATATGCATATAACTCTATGCATTAGCTTTTACTTTAGGCAGAACAGGTATTGAGAAAAATGTAAAACATATCCTGCCATCACATGAACAGAATACAGAAATGTTCGAGGTGTGACTTTTCTCTTTTTTCCAGAAGATTTTCTAAGTTCTCTCTGCTAATTATATTTTTGTTCTGGCTTCTAATTTTCTTTCTTGCCTCTTCTTCAAGCCCAGACATTGTTCATATGAAGAGTACCTAACACCAAGCTGAATATTTAATATATTATAAAGGGATAGGCGGAATTTGGTCTTATCAGACTTAGTGTAATTTAATTCCTGTTTGTTCCTGGTTTCTCAATTAATTGAGTAAACGGAAGTGCCCTGGGGTTAAGAAGGGCCAGATGGAGGATCTGGGTAACTACAGGCCTGTCCTCGGTATTGGGGAAAGTTTTTGGAGGAGATCATCTTGAGGGCGATCATACAGCATGTGCGTAACAACCAGGGGAACAGGCCTCACAAACATGGGTTCATGAAAGGCAGATCCTGCCTCACCAACCTAAACTCCTCCTATGACCAGGTCACTCGCCTACTGGATCAGTAAAAGACTGTGCACATGGTCTACTTAGGCTTTAGTTAGGCCTTTTGACACAGTCTCCCACTGCATTCTCCTGAAGAGGCTGGCAGCTCATGGCTTAGACAGATGTACTCTTTGCTAGGTGAAGAACTGATTGGATGGGACCAGAGAGTGGTGGTAAATGGAGTCAAAACCAGCTGGAGACCAGTCAGGAACAGTGTTTCCCAGGGGTTAGTGTTGATACCGGTCCACTTTAATATTTTTATCGATGAACTAGATGAGGGGATTGAGTGCGCACTCAGGAAATTTGCAGATGACACCAAGCTGGGAAGAAAGTAGATCTGATTGAGGATAGGAAAGCTCTACAGAGGGATCTGGACAGGCTGGATGGATGGGCTGAGACCAACCGTACGAGGTTCAACAAGGCCAAGGCCTGGGTCCTGCGCTTCAGTCACAACAACCATCAGGTCGAGGTGTGACCATGGTCAGCAGCCATCTGAACATGAGCCAGCAGTGTGCCCAGGTGGCCAAGAAGGCCAACACCCTCCTGGCTTGTATCATAAACAGTGTAGCCAGCAGGACTAGGGAAACTATCATTTGCCTGTACTCGGCGCTGGTGAGGCCACACCTCAAATACTGCATTCAGTTTTGGGCCCTTCACTACAAGAAAGACATGAAGGTGCTGGAGCATGTCCAAAGAAGGCTAACACAGCTGGTGAAGGGTCTGGCAGCTGAAACTTTATGAGGAGTAGCTGAGACAGCTCGGGTTATTTAGTTTGGAGAAGAATAGACTGAGGGAAGACCCTATTGCTGGGGTCTCTATAACTACCTGAAAGGAGGTTGTGGTGGGGCAAAGTTGATCTCTTCTCCAAAATAACAACTGATAGGACAAGAGGAAATGACTTCAAGTTACACCAAGGGAGCTTCAGGTTAGATATCAGGAAAAATTTATTTCTACATAGAAAGAGTGGTGAAGCATTAGAACAAGCTTCCCAGAGAAGTGGTGGAGTCACCATCAATGGCAGTGATCAAGAAAAGTGTAGATGAGACACTTACGGACATAGTTTAACAGGTATGGTGTTGAAGGGCTTATGCCTGGACTTGATGATCTTAAAAGTCTTCTTCAACCATAACAATTATGATTGGATTCTAAGAATGAGCTTATTTCCTTAGAATTTAGTATGAAGCTTAAATGCATCAGTTGAATCTATTTCTCAGTTACTTTCCATGGCTTTATTATTGAAATTAACTCAGATTTGTTCTCTTACTAAAAAGTTGAACACATGTACCTCAAAAAAACAACACAGTTTTCAATACAGGCTAGATTGTAGACAAATAAGTATCACCTTGCTGTGAAAAAGCCACAGGCTTCTTGTTGACCTGATCATGCAGGATCTCAGGACTGTGTTTTTCTTGGACCAAACATTAACCATTTATATTAATTAACTACAGTATATGTTTTGTATAACTCTAAACTATAACTGTAAACTGTGAGTAAAGATAGTCATGCTTTAACCAGAAATCAGTGAAAAAGAGAAGTAGAAAGGATCTTGATGACTTTCTGAACTGCCCCATTATCTTTCTTGAAGAAAGCTATATCTTCCCTAAAGGGAATATTTTACTCTTAAGGACTAGGGATAAGGATTTAGACCTTATGACTGAGAGCAGTTTTTGAATGGTAAATATAGTTCAAGAAAAAAAAGCAAAAGCAAAACCAAAACAAAACAAAAAACCCACAGATACTTGAAAATACATGTACATATTTTCTGATTGTAATATTTATGAGACTTTTTTGTAATTATTACATAGTTTACACTATTAGTGATAACTAGTGGTCCATTGTAACTAGACTAAAATAATAACTGTTGGTTGTACTTTGGTTATACTGTTAAGACTTTAATTAACGATACATTCTTAGCTCTGCATAGGTGTTTTCTGCCCCATAGCAAGCTATTGAGTGTAGTAAAATATATGGAACAATCTATTGAACATCTTAGTGTTATTGGACCATTAGCTTTTCTAAAATAAATAGCATGTTTTAGATCCTAATTTAAATAAACTATAAATATTCCCCATGGCTTTCCACAACAAGTAAGGATCATTAGATAAACAGTCATTAGGAAACAAACAAAAAAACACTCTCCTTTTTTCTCACAGGTTCATGTTATATAACTCAATGTTATAGCACAAAAGCAGAGCAAAGTTGATGACCTTTTCTTAAATACCATCTACAGATCCATTTGAATGTTTGCAGTCCTACAAATGACTCATTGGATTATATTATTAAGACAGTTTGATATAAAATAACTTTTAGAGAAGCAATCTTTTAATTCACACTGTAGGATTAAAGTGACAAACTGAATTGTAGTTCTTTCATCTTGAAAGGCTTGTTATGGTGCTGCATCATATACAATCACTAAAATGCCTAGAGGTCGCCTAAACCAAATCCCAAAGGCATGGAACTAGCTTAAGCGATTCATGCTTCAAACGACTCAGAAAATAAATCTGTTCAGATGTCTTTAGTCTTGTCTGCCATATGTTATAATCTGAATCAAGTCTGGTTAATTACCATCCAGGAAAAGGATACTTGAACCCCTTCTTAAAGAGCTAGGCAACAACAATTAAAAATATAGATGAAGAAAGCAGTTTATTTTTATTCCAGCTGAAAAATTACTATCTGACCAATGACTATTCTACTCTTAGGGATTTATATAAGTGGGTCTTCTGGGGAATTAAGTTTATCTTGGAATTTGTATATTTGAGTTGGTGGTAAATGTATTTTTTTTTTTTTTTTTTTGCTTCTGTATAAAGCCTGGTGAATAGGGTTCTGTTTACATTCATATTCATGAATAAATCCTGAATCAGTTGAAACCGGTTGGATGATGGAAGTTCATTTTAATGAATAAATAATTTACTGAATTAATATTAAAAAAATATTTAGTTATTCAGCTACTTAAATAGAGAACTAAATAAGAATTGACTGAGAAAATTCATTGCTTTTACTAATGTATTTTATTAGTTCTTTCAGAAAGAGGGGAGGAAAAAAGGAAGCATTACATGCCTCTTGTATATGGAATTCAGGCAACTCCGGATAACTTTGTCATCAGGTCATCAATTTCATCTTAGTTTCCCAATTGTCCTCACTCTACTGAAACACACTTTAGCTTTCTCTCCATCCACACATCAGACAATTTATGGACATTGTGCTTACTCATATCTTGTCAGAAAATGCAGCTCTGATCTATCTAGTGGGAACTTTTGAGGACTGGGACTTTGTCCATGCCCACTTGACCCAGAGTGTAAACTGCTTTTAAGTAATTTTGTAAATTGTATTGTCATAAGTAGCAGATAGTACTAACAAGTAATTACCACAGACTTCTTTCTCTGTTAATCTGTGTATATACGTCTTCTAGTGGCTATTATTTTTGTGCAGTGAACTCTTCAGTGACCTAGAACAAGGAAGTATGTCGGATGAGGTTGTGCTGATAAAATATTAGTAGTTATCATGAAGCCGCAACTGAAGACTGTTGAAGAAAAGCATGAATTGCAACAGGAGCAATCCAATCACCTACTATTTCAGTGTGAGGGTGAACACTGTAATCCAAAAGCAGAAGGGCCTTTGCTTCTGTCTTTTTCCAGTTCTTGAATGTGTGCAGTGTGGTGTAACCCAACGTTAAGCTATCCTCAGGGGTCTCTTCTCTGTGCATTGCAAGATGTGAATGATTTTGCTTGTCCAGCTGTTATTAAATTGCCCACCATTTCTGAGAATTAAGATTGCTCTGTTTTACTAATGTGTTTCTTCTGTTATCGTTTCAATACTTGCTCACTTCCTTTCCTTAAAAGATAAGGAGAATGTTCATTTCTTTCCTTTGAATTGGCAAAGAATACAAATGTTATTTCTGTGTAACCACCAGCACTGTGCAGGAGATCATTTGTCTTCATGAAGTAGAGGAAAAAATATATATATCATTTCTCATTTGTACATAATCTGTTAATATTGTAATTCTTGTTTTATTTAAATTTACTATGATTATAATTTTACTGGAATCACAAGGTTCTTGCTCAAAATTTTTCATTTGAAAATTTGAAGTATTTTCTTTTTTCTTGGTTATTTTCTTCCATTGTCAAATAACTTGGATATAGTAAACATAGGTTGCAAAATATATTCATTCTACAGTACTTCCAAACATTTCAGGATTTCTTTTCCCATCATTTTTATTAATGCAAAAAGTTCCAAATATTACATGACTTCTTTCTTGGGCATCAGAATACAAGGATTTTTGCTTTTTGATTAGTGGTGTTCAACTATAGATTCTGTTGAGTTTTGTAATGTCATATAATAGCATTACTGGTGTGTATTAAATCATTCAAGTTATGTTTGTTCTAGTTTTCATGTTTTTAATTTTATCTCCTCATTGTATATGAGTATGTAGCTCTTTTTTTAAAGAGGATTTAATCATTTCCTACAGGGAGAGATTTTTCAAAGCACCTTACAAAATGTGCAGGCCTGCCTGATAACATACAAGAATTCCACTATTTTTTCCAAAAAGCTGGAGGTTAGATATGGAATTTCACATGCTTTCTGTTTGCGAAAATTTGGGGGTGGGGGGGAGGTGGCGAGGATGGATGGTAACTGGATATCAGGAGTCCAGTACTGTCCCTATTAAAATCAAGGATTTTATTATTATTATTATTGTTGTTTCAATGAATTATCCTGACTAATGACCAGATCTATATGTGTTATTCATGTACAAAAGTATTTGTATTTCTGGAAAGATGTTGATCAGTCTGTTCTTGGTGAAAACACAGGGGAAAGGACAGTTGGCATCTGTTCAAATGGATTGTATCATACACATATATATTTATAAATTAGATTCACTTTACAGATAGTTTCCAAATGTCTAAAAATGTGTTATTTTTGTCACCCTATTTCTAAATTTTGTTTCCAAAAATGCTTCATAAATATGAATAATCTTTCACAGATGCTTTTAATTGTTTTAAGAGAAAAACAACAGGGAAGGGAAGAGAGAGGAGAGGAGGAAAAAAAACAAAAAAAGAAAAAGGAAACCCACTGTTCCGCACTAACTCTTAGCGACAGACCAACTGTTATGTTGGTTGTAGTCACAATGTCATTTATTTCTTCCCCGTTCACTCAGTTGGTTATATCTGTACCATCTCTTTGCAGCTCTCTCTTGCACCTTCTAATCTTTCTGTGGACATTTGATCATTCCTTTTGTAAAGAAGAAATTGTTTTTTTTTTTCTTACTTACCAGTATAATATTCACATTATGATGTTCAAATTAAGCTTGAAATCTCTTTGCATCCATGGATTTGAATCTTGTCAGTGTTTGTTGAAACTACTCTTCCATTATCATTTTACTGCCTGTATGCTGCTTTCTCTTTTACAGAAATGGAATTGCTGCTGAATTGTCCATTAAATTTTTTTCAGATACTGAGCTCCTTTAAAAGTCTCCAGTTGCTTAAGGCAATATAAAAGAAGATTGCATGTATACTCAGAAGCTTCTTTCACATAACAGAAGAGAATCAAAATTTAAAGTTACTGGCAACATATCAAAGCAATACTGCAACACAGCCTGCTGGGAAAATGAATCCTCTGGAAGATTATTAAGGATGCTCATGAAAAAAAGCCGTGAGGTAACAAGATTTTTTTTTTATTT
Source organism: Tinamus guttatus (assembly GCF_059628265.1). Taxonomy (NCBI): domain Eukaryota; kingdom Metazoa; phylum Chordata; class Aves; order Tinamiformes; family Tinamidae; genus Tinamus; species Tinamus guttatus. Next base: position 373,760 of record NW_028289440.1, read on the forward strand.
ATTCCTGGTAAATAAATCCTATTTCTAACATATCATGTGAATAACCTTATGATATGAGTTATCTGGGTAAATGTAAAAGAGGACGTGGAAAATTAGAAAGTCATAGAGATTCATTAGAAATTCGTTATTGCTTTCCTAGCTCTGTGAACATTAGTTCTATCCAGAGAAGAATAATAGAGCAAATCTTGCACTCTCTTGAAAAAGTAAACTCTAATCAGCTGGAAAATCTCAGAAAAACTGTAAGAAGTGCAAGACATTAACAACAAAAACAATGCCAAGGTCAATCTAACCTAAGGCAAGCACTATTTCAACAGACATGTTGTGAAATCAATGCTTAAATAAAATCAGTAATATCTGTAAATCGGGTGTGTTTTTTTCTTCACTGTAATTTATGTCAAAATTGTAAGTAGAAAAATACTAACAAAATGTACCAATGCCTATTAAAATTTTCTGGAAGTTTCTTGTTGCCAAAAGTGATGTCAGGGATTCTGAAAATCATTTGATTGTGCACTTATTTTTATAGTAAGAAAATTATGCTCATTAATCTTCTGGAGACAGTGCTAGCAATCAGTGATATCAGAGACAAGGTTTTATTATGCTATTGCTTAGATGCTAGATATTTTGAGAAACTTTTTTTGAAGCTGAAGTTAACAGAATGAATGTCATCAAGAGATGAGGAAGGAGTCTTTGTACGTTCATTTTTCTTCGTCTTTTGCATTTTATTTTCCTAGCTGAGGAAGTTATAAAAAAAATAGAGAGTAATGAAAGAGGAAGAGGGGAAAAATATCCATTAGAGAAAACAACCAAAAAGTTGCATGTTCTTCATTCTATTCAGTGGCCAAAAATAAAATTAAAAAAAAAAGGTGGGGGGGAACATGATGCAGTTCTGATCGTTTTAGTCACAATTACTTTTCAGCTACTCTTAGACTACACAGTTGCTAAGATTAATTTCTCCCTGCATACCAGCCTTTTTACTGAGCTTTGGCACTCTAATGAAGAGGAGGAAAAAACAAAAACTAAATTAAAAAGTGATAGGTTGTAATAAGAACAAATAACACAAGTAGTAATATAAAAATGAAAAGTGAACTTGGAGGAACAGATTAACAAATGAAAATAATGGTAATGACGTAAAAGAATATGTTTGAATTCAGGTAGGTAATAAGATAGAGAGTATCGTCACACTGTAGAAAGACTTATCTGCAATTCAGTACTATCCAATTTAATGGATTTCAAAGTTAGCATAAATCCAGACACAAAAAAGTCTTTTATATCAGATGTCATGAAGTAATATAAGGTTTCTGCTAATTACTATTACATATTTTTTATTAAAAGTGGGAAAAAAGGTTGTTTTGTTAGTAATGCTAATGGAACTAGGGTAGCAGTAGAAAAGGTCAGAAGATAATAACAGCTATAATTGCTCATTTTTTTAAACGAGTAACAAAATAACATTTGTTCTACTTTTTTCCTTATTATTCTAGCATTCTAATGAACCATGCAGAACTTCTTGGTTAAGATGAAAGTCCTATAAACAAAATATACATATATGCATGTATATACATGTTAATAATTTTCGGAGGGTTATGGGTTTTGATTTCCTTTTGTAAGTGGGTGAGTTGCTGTCTCTGAGCTCAGACGCTTGTGCAGGGCTGAACCAAGTTAGAAAGGCTGTTATGCTAAGCGTGTATTTTTATAAACGAAAATTGTTTTACTTGCCTAGGATAAGACAAAATATATTTTTCTCTGTTTACATACTAAAGGTTGTCTTCTTCCTTCCTAGAAAATATCTAGTATAAGAAAAATATAAGTATGTTTATAAAGGTATTGTATTAGATGATAGATAAATTCCTAATCCAGTACAATGATTTAAATACTCTTCACTTGCTCCTTCACCTTTTCTTTCTTTGTCCTTTTCATGTTGGTAGCATTAAGTACTAGTGAGTGGCTATTAGCCTTAATGAATTTCCTAAAGAAAAAATGCCCTCTTAGTAAACTTTGAAGGATCCCATGTCATCAAATTCAAGTACATCCTTCACTGTTTTGTTTGTTTGTTTATTTCTTTGGTTTTTTTTTATATAGCAAAACAGCAGCTGCAACATCTGAGTATTCATAGCGGAAAGGCATCTGGGGTCACCTACTCTGATGGTACTTCTTGGCTGTTTTCCAGTGATGCTGGTGGACAGTTTCTTGGTAGCTTACTCATCAGCAATGCTTCCTATTCTTAATATGACTACCTGTATTCTCTGTCTAGGAGCTCTGATATTAAAGACTCTTCATGACACAGTTTGCCAATAATTTTTTTTTCCTATTGAAACTAATTAGCTGGATTTCCATGCTGAGGAAACAACTCGTTGCACCCACTATCCATTTGGTCTTCTAAAAGCTTTGTTCTGCTGCATTTGTTCTGCTGTATTAGAACCTAAAAAAAAAATCTATAAAATGAGAACTTCCTACATGCAAAAATTGCTCATTTATTAATCTGACTTAACTATATACTCAAAGCCCAAACTTTCTTTAGGTTCTGAAATATTTCTCATTTCTTCCTTCTCTTCCTCCCCACTTATCCACATCCTTCCTTCTCTCAGTAAAACAAATGCCAAATTATCTACCACAGAGTCAAGTTTCTTTTGTGTGTGTAATTATGACTAAAAGTAATACCTTCTGCTTAGCAATTTCAACATCCTAGTCTTGAAAAATATTCTGCAAAGCCTGTTCATCACAAGCACTATCTTGTCGCTGCAGCAGGAAGCGGCAGGGATGCAGCCATGACCTTCTGTCTCGGGATTCCACCCTTGGCAAGTGCCCAGCTAGCAAAACCATCCTGGGTTATCCTCAGCCGTACAGCCAGCTTCTTTGGAGTTGTAACACATGTCTCGAGATGCGACCAGCAGCGTACTCCAGTGGATAGGGAACCACTGACAAATAGTCTACATACTTCATTCAGGGTTAGGTAAGTGTCTGGGAATTCTCTCTGAAATAACACATTATTTGTTTATCTTGGAATTGTTAGTCTGTTTGACTTGCTACCTTGTTATTGGGAGCTGAAAAAATACTGACACTTCAGCTCTAAGGAAAAGTAAAGTTTTTGCCTGCCATTTCAAAAAGTTGGTATGTTTATCTGGAGCACAAAACCTCATTAAGCACTTGTTACTTACTTCAGCTAACACTAATTCATATGATACTGTATGATCAAATAACTTTTACTTAGCTGATTCACAATTAGCTTTCTTCCATTGTGAATGAATTTATCTGAACTTTGCTCTGAAAAATCAGAACAGAACTTGTATTTCATTTAATTTAGGAGATTAAATTAGAAGAAAGAAAATATCATAGGCAAAACTCCTCATGTGAAAAAAATGACATCCCATTTTATTTTATTTTATTTTATTTTATTTTATTTTATTTTATTTTATTTTATTTTATTTTATTATTTTTTATTTTTTAGATTCATTGGCTGTCATATTTCTGACTTGGAGTAATAATTGTTATCAGTCCAAACTGTTTTCTGTTTTGCCATTCCAGCACAATGTTTTCTCTGAGTTAGGGAGTTAGGTGTCTGCATTAGCATATAAAAAGCTGCAAGGCAAGTGAAACTTTTTTTCTTGGTATTCATTCCATTAAATCTTTCATGCTGTCTGAAACTTTAGAGCCTGACACAACTTTCTCTGCAGTGGTTTGGAGGATACATCTGAGAGTAATTTGAGGGGAAAGCACAACGCTCTTTGCTTTTATGTATGTATGTGCTCTTTGTACACAAATTGTCAATGGAGAAAACTATTTTTCCTTCACCTCATATGCCTCATTCTAGAGAAAGTGCCTTAATTTAAGGTAAGTGCATTTTTCTTACCATTTGGATGAGCCATGCAGAAGTATTCGGTACCAAGGACAAGCTCGACAGGCATCCTAAATTAAGCACATAATTTATCCACTGTCTTGCCATCTTTAAATCTACTTCAACTAGTCTATTATTTTGCTATGCACTAAGGAGAAATAAATATTGCATGCAATTGTCATTCCATCTGTTATCATGTATTTCTTCTCCACACATACCACACAATTTGCCAAGTTATGTAAAAAGAACCTAGCACTACTCCCTACTCTGTTCTGAGCAACAATTATTAACTATTTTCCTGTATATGATGATAGGTTTTGTGCACTGAATTTCATTGACCATCATTAGGACTGTATTTTTCACTCAGTCTCAAGTGCAGAAATCTGCAGACATTCATAGACTCCTCAATGCTTTTGATGGTCCACTGCTATCATTTAAAGAAAAACAGTAGGGTTCCTTCTTTGTCTTCTCAGGGGGCTTGCTTAGTAACTAGGCTTCATTCAGGATTATTATCCCCAGCAGATACAGAAAGATACTGCATATTTGGTTTGGTGTTTCATAACATTAAGTATTTACTGTTGTAATTCTTTGTCAATTAGACTTTTTTTTATCAGTCATTGCAAGACTTCAGGCTATGCACAAATGCTATTTCTTGAAATTAGACTAGCACAGGATTAAATCGGAGAAAGATTAAATCTGAGTAGCATGGTTTTGCCTGATTCCCACAAATATCAAGCAGTGTACTGACATAAAACATTTTCCATTTTCTGTAAAACTCTCTCTAAACTCTATCCTTAAAAAATAGTAAGTCAAAAAAAAAAACATAAGTCACTTGAATTTAGTTTTCTTCAACAAGTCATTTAAATATGTGAATGACCATTATGACCATCATAACAAAAGGAGTCTAAATGTGCTATGGTAATTAGTGCTGAAAAGGATGTTTCACTTTTTTTTTTTTTTTTTTTTCTTATCTGGTGTCATTTACAATCTATTTTTTTAATTAAGTGCACTTCACTTTTCTTTCACTCTCTTTTCAGTGATAGGGGCAAATATGTTTATGTCCATACAGAAATAATCAGCAAATGTTTAATCATTTACTATAGAATTTCCCTCGATCAAACTTTGAAACAATTATTAAATAAATGCTGAGATACATTATTTTCTTTGCCGTGGATACTGCTAGGATCATGGGGATGGGGAAACAGATCAAACAAAACTTACATTCTATAACATTATTAATATGAAAAACTTGGAAAAATATCCAAGAAGAAACACAGCCTATGCCAATATGTTCTGTCTTTGCAATGCAAGTCAAATTTTAAGTTTTGTGTTCTTCTCCTTCCAAACCACAAGGAAGATAAATCTAGACAGGAAAAAACGAAACAGGTCTAATCATATTTTTTCTAAATGTTGTTCATCAGTAGTACCATGTCCGTTATAATTACTTATAAAGTGTTAGGAAAGTATATAAGAAGTTATGTAGTGCAGAGAAATATTGTCTTTTCAGTGTAAAGAAATATTACCGTAAGGTTCTTCCCTTGATTTTGTAAGTCTCAAGGAATAAAATTAATATTTCTCCTATAACAGCCAAGTTCCACTTCTACAGGCGTAGTATTAAAATGCATCTTCCATGCATCATTCTTCACTATCTGGTAGGACTGCTTCCACAGCAGTGGGAAACTTGACTGAAATATAATTTATTTTACAAAACCAAGAGGTGGAAAATTCATCAAAACTAATAGTTCACTCTCTTCATGAGTGGAAACAGCTAAGACTCAGCAAACTAACCACTCACTGGAACATTTTCTTCCCCCTAAGGCAGCATTTCTCAAACTTCTCAAATAAATTGCACCTTCCTTATGGAAGGCTATGAAAAAAAACCTAATGAGGCAAAAATATTTTTCTTCTCAGTCATAAGATTTTTTATGATGAAGTGTACAAGGCTTTTTGTGTGAATGAAGTGTAGTAAGGATTAAAAAGAAGTTTAAATAGGACTTTTGATGACACAAGAAAGATATTTTACTGTTTGGTACAATTGAGGGAATGTGTCAGTAAAGGTCCTAGGGGGAGAACTTTTGAATTTTGATGCAGGTATCCAGCCTTGTCACTGTATCCTCTTTCTGCATTCCATAAAAAGCAATATCAGTATGAGAAGAAAGGATAATGGGAGACCAAATAAAAATCCATCATATTCACGCTGGGGAATGAAGAATTTGGACTGTGTCCTACTGAACCATCAATAAAATAATTCACAGATAAATGACACTGATAACAAAACTCCTTATAAAATCTGAATGATATGCCATATTGCATTCTGGAGCTAGAAAGGTCAAGAATAGTGAATATTTTACAGGCATCTGATATGACCTAATAAAATCCCATAATGGCGATGGCTGAAAGCTTGCTATTTCTAGCACTGAGATTATGTCTCCTTCTCCACATGCAGATTTGTAGTTGCATAAGAGTTTAATATCCTGGAGGACTGAGAGCTGTGTCCAGTGGAGCATCTGAGCTGAGTGAGCCTGAGCCATGCAGCAGCACTGAGAGAAGCAATGGAAGACTCTATACTTCCAGGGCATTCCTAGAGAAGCAGGGGATGAGGGCTTCCATATACCAACCTGACCTGTTGACTGGGGAGATCTGCTGCTTTGTTGAGAATTGCAGGAAGCTGTGGATTAGACCACTTTGGCTTTTACTGCCCTACTCAGCTATTCATTCCTGTGGGGATCAGTGATGCTGCCAGAGGAGACCTGGAGGGTGTCAAGTGTGGCTGAATATCTCTGGTGGTGAAAGCCAAGAGCATTAATAATCAGTGGGAATGGAGTTCCTAGAAAGCACAGCAATGAAATTATATCAGAAAGAGATGTAAAATGAGAGGATACAATGCACATGCAAAAGAAGACTTTGGGTCTCATTGGGAAGAACCTGAAAAATCTACTATTTCAATGTCAGTGGCCTCTCTGCAGTATCATAAAAATTGAACATTGGTTAAGACTGTGCCTTTTCTCATTGGAAGCAATTTCCAATGTCCTTTTTTGTACTGAAAATTGGCATTAGCTGATGGCTTTATCTTTGTTAAAGCATTTGAATTATTGTGCCTACATTCTACCATTAATAAGTGTCAAAGCCAAATTGCCAGTTATAGCACTAAATATGATGTATGCAACTATAGACCAACATATAGGAGATTTATAGGAAGACAGTAAAAAACTAATCAGAAGGAAATAAGATTACTGATCCTGAGAGAAGAGTTAGAAGAAACTTATTCATGGCACTGGAAATTGTATTATGTGGAGAGGGAAAAAAACTATATATATATATTTTTTTATTTTCATTCATGCATAATTGCCTCAGTTGAAATTGAAAACAAAGTTGAAAACAAAATGAGGAATAAGGATCAAAGGCGGGGAAAAAAAAAAGTTTCAGGTGTGAATCTAGCTTGCGTTCCTAAAATAAACACAAGTAGTCATGGAACTCATTTTAATCTGACACGTAGTTGGTTTCCTCCAATATTTTTTCATGTGCAACCGTACCAGTTCTGTTCATATATATTCTTGAAACAGTGAAAAAACTTGCTTATTTTTCCAACAAATTAGAAAGGAAGACATAAAATAGCTTATCTTTTTTTTTTTCACTTTCAGAACTTATTGTCAACATATAAAATTGCAGAAATTGAAAGTTCACAATGAATATATATAATAGTAGGCATATTGCATAATATGCTGCCTAGTGTACAAGGAGAACATTTGTAACATTTGTAATTCTGCAATGTAGAGAGTTTTGGTTTGGAAAATATTTATTGAGCAAAGATTTCATTAAAAAAAAGCAAAAAGCATAATCCATTTTTAAAAGTTCTAAAATTGACAGAAAATGTGTTTTGTTTTAATTTTTGAAGCTAATCCAATGCAGCTTTCTCAGTTTGCGGCCAGTTGCTTTCAGGTTTTAGATTGCTTAACTATCATGCTATTTTCTGCTGCCTATATAAAACAACAGCAATTTTCAATATTTTGTTAGACTTTGTGGAGCCCGTATTTTTCTTTCTTATTCAGATGCAAAACTTTTCTTGGGATTCGGTCTTTTATTGGCTACTAAATTTCTGAATATTTGCATTAAAAAACATTAACATCTTGAACCTTTTCTTTGATTATGAATGCAGCTGGAGTCCTCTTAATGTTTGTCCTTTAGCAAGACCCTGAAAGTCAGTATGTTCTATTAAAAACTTTAACTTTTTTTTTTTTTTAAAAAAAACTTCAGTATTTGGTTTGGATTATTCTGGGTAAGTGCAGCCACTGTGATGAGCTGCGTTTATGTTTATTCTCTGATGTAGATGAAACTCGATAGGCTCATTGACTAAATCAAGACTTTAAAGAGAAATTTCACCTGCTGATAGCAGAAAATCACCTTCTTTGATGTAGTCTGAGAAGATAAGTTACTGCATAGAATTGTAGAATCATAGAATCCTTAAGGTTGGAAGGGACCTCTAGAGATCATCTAATCCAATCCCCCTGCACACGCAGGGTCACCCAGAGCACGTGGCACAGGAGTGCATCGAAGTGGATTTTGAAGATCTCCAGAGAGGGAGACTCCACAACCTCTCCGGGTAACGTGTTCCAGGGCTCTGTCACCCTCACTGCTAAGAAATTTTCCCTTAAGTTCATGTGGAACTTTTGGTGTTTCAGTTTGTGGCCATTACCTCTAGTTCTGTCGGTGGCCACCACTGAAAAGAGGCTGGCCTCATCCTCTTCACTCCCTCCCTCCTGTATATTTACATGCACTGACCAGGTCTCCTCTCTGCCTTCTCTTCTTCAGGCTGAACAGGCCCAGTTCTCTCAGCCTGTCCTCATAGGGCAGATGTTCCAGGCCCCTGATCATCCTTGTAGCCCTGCGCTGGACTCTCTCCAGTAGATCCACATCCCTCTTGTACTGGGGAACCTAGAACTGGACACAGTTCTCCAGATGTGGCCTCACCAGGGATGAGTAGAGGGGCAGGATCACCTCCCTCAACCTGCAGGAGACGTTCTTCTCCAGGATGCCATTGGCCTTCTTGGCCACGAGGGCACACTGCTGCCTCATGGTCAACTTATTGTCCACCATGACACCCGGGTCCGTCTCTGTATAGCTGCTCTCCAGAAGGTCAGTCCCCAGCCTGTACTGGTGTCTGGGGTTATTTCTCCCCAGGTGCAGAACCTTGCACTTGGCCTTGTTGAATTTCACGAGGTTTTTCACCACCCAGTTGTCCAGTCTGTCCAGGTCCCTCTGGATGGCAGTGTAGCCCTCTGGGGTATCAGCTACTCCTCCCAGTTTTGTATCATCAGCAAACTTGCTGAGGGAGCACTTGAACAGGACTGGGACGAGGACTGACCTCTGGGGGACACTGCTAACTACAGGCCTCCAACTAGACTCGGTACTGCTGATCACCACCCTCTGGGGTCTGCCATCCAGCCACCTGTTAATCCACCTCACTGTGAACTCATCTAACCCACACTTTCAGAGCTTTCCCAGGAGGATGCTGTGAGGGACTGTGTCAAAAGGCTTGCTGAAATTCAGATATATGACATCCACTGCTCTCCTCTCATCTATCCAGCCGGTCATTCCATCATAGAAGGCTATCAGATTAGTCAAGCATGATTTCCCCTTGGTGAACTCATGCTGACTACTCCTGAGCACCTTCTTATCCTCTACATGTTTGGAGACAAGAGACAGGATGAGCTGCTTCATGACTTTTCCAGGGATGGAAGTGAGGCTGACGGGCCTGTAGTTGCCTGGGTCCTCCCTCTTGCCTTTTTTGAAGACTGGAGTGACACTGACTTTCTTCTAGTATTCTGGCACCTCCCCTGCTCTCCAGGACCTTTCCAAGATGATGGAGAGTGGCTTAGCAATAACATCCACCAGCTCCTGCAGTACTCTTGGGTGCATCCCATCAGGCCCTGGCCCATGGATTTGTGGGTGTAGAGTTTCCTAAAGAGTTCTCTGACTCAGTCTTCCTCTACACAGGGCAAGTCATCCTCTCTCTTGGCACATTCTCTGTTTTTTAGGATCTGGGATTCCAGAGGGCTGCCCTTGGTGAACACTGAAGCAAAGAAGGCATTCAGTAACTCTGCTTTTATAGTGTCTTTCATAACCAGAGCACCCACGCCATTCGCCAGCGGATTCATGTTTTGCCTAATCTTCCTTCTTGTTATTTTTGTCATCCCTTGCCAGATTTAATTCCTATTGTGCCTTAGCTTTCCTTGTCACATCCCTGCATTCCCTGACAACATTCCTATATTTCTCCCAAGGAGCCTGTCCTTTTTTCCACTTTCTGTATAATGCCTTTTTCTGTTTGAGTTTTGCCAGCAGCTCCTTGCTCGTCCACGCAGGCTTCCTGCCTGCCCTGCCTGACTTATTCATAGGGATGCACTGCTCCTGAGTGTGGAGGAAGTGCTGCTTGAATACTAACCAGCTCTCTTGGGTCCCCTTCCTTCTAGAGCCCTAGCCCATGGGATTCTTCTGAGGAGGTCTCTGAAGAGGCCAAAGTTGGCCCTCCTGAAGTCCATGGTTGCAAGGCTACTTACAGCCCTGCCTCCTCCTCGTTGGATCCTAAACTCAACCAGCTCATGATCACTGCATGAGCTGGGATCACTACCCCCACCTTCACATCTCCGACAAGTCCCTCTCTATTTGTTAGTACAAGGTCCAGTAGCCAATCTCTCCTTGTTGGCTCCTCCATAGTCTGTGTTAAAAAGTTATCATCGATGCTCTGCAGAAACCTGTTTGTGTTCGGCGGTGTTGTCTTTCCAACTCATTGACTCATCAACTGTGCTTAGTGAGAAAAATAATACCCACATTTCTTCTCACTTCGGTAAATAGGCTATAGATCTTTGATGAAAAATGGAAATACTATTTTGTCAAACTTACTTACCTAAATAGGTCCACCTAAGAACTGATCCTCCATAGGCTTGCCTGGAAATGTCTGTATCAGTTGGAAATTAAACCTGTAGCTAAATATCTTTGGTATTCCACTTTCATTCAAGCCCATTGTGGTTTACAGTTAATAGCCATCAAAGTATAATGAATGTGAGTGATGGTAATATGGATTCCTTTAGGACACTACAGATGAAAGGAGTAATTAGTTTTCTATCATTTCAGCACTACTGGAAAAAAAAATATTACTTCACAAGAAAACTGCATTTATTTCATCTTCTCTGAAGAGAGTAGCTAGAGGACTAGAATATTATAGCTAAATAAGTAGAAAATTTGAAACTGACTTTATCTTTCAACCTTATTTTAAGGAAAACAAACAAACAAACAAATCTCCCCCAATCCTGAAAAGTTCCTTTCCTGGGATTTGGAAGCTTATTTTCTCTTAATTGCCACAAAATTGAAGGCAACTCTAGGAATCTCCATCCTAAAGATCTTTTTAATAAATATATATATATATATATATATATAAAGAAAGAATAAATAATTAAAAAAGAGATATTCAAACTAAAGAAGTTCAAGTTCCCCTGACATGGAGATTTGGGAAGTGTAGGGGGATATTTTTGAGAGATAATTCTTTTTAAAAATATATAATCAAATATTTCTGATCCTTGACTGAAAGGTGACCAAGATATAGCCTTTTTTTTTTCCTGGAATTGATTTTTATTACTTTCCTGATTATTTTTCTTGAGGATGAAATGCCAGGCAGGGCAGAGCAGGCAAAGAAATCTCCAGGGTCATGTACTACCCTTCCATAGGTTGGTCATGGTGATGAACTATTCAGAGAGAGCCACAGATATGTGTCCCTGAAGGAGGTCTGGTTGTTGATTTCTCAGACCTCACTATTTAGACTCAATAGGTCTCACTAACTAAATTCCCAAAATGAGACTGAGAACATTAAGGGAAAGAGAACTTATAGCTTCTTAGATGGAACACTTTCCTCTATATTAAATTGTCAATTTAATGTTGTTGCATAATATGGTCTCTTAGTATAGTTCAGGTTCAAATGTGCTACAAAACAAATAAAAATTCAAGACACTGACTTTATATAAGAATAAACATAGAGTTCAGTTGTAATGTTGATTATAAAATAGTATATATATAGCATATATATTTAGCATAATGTAATAATATGAAGATATAGTTCTCACATTTTTTCTTGGTCATCTATTGCTAACTCCAGAGGCAACAGAAATACTTAAATAATTACATGTGATGGGCTATCTCAATCTTTAATGTTAACATCTAGGAAGTAGGCTTTGTGATGCCAACCAAATTTTAGAGGAATTTAGAGGTTTATCCTGCAGAAGCCTAAGCCCATCACACTGTAGTTTTTCAAACTACATTGTTGGAAAATGTCTATGTTCTTCTACCACCTTCTCATGTTTGACAGTTTTGAGTTGAGGAGGCTATAGTGGGTTTCTGAGGATATTCATGCAATTCAAGACAGGTAACCTCGTATTTATTCTCAGAGGGTACACATGTGAAAGAGGTACTTCAAGAAAATAAACTTCAGACAATATATATTAAATGCTTATACTTCCACAATAAGACAGTAATACACACTGGGGGATTTGTGGCTTTTTCGCCGAAAGGAAAGCTACCTACAATATATATAATACGTTTACAGGAAAGAGGATATAGAGAGGATATAGAACTGTTCAATAACTTTTTACAGTTAAAATTTACAACACAATTATTTGTTCATACATGTAAAGAGCAAAGTGGATGGATCTCACCCTAACCAATATGTTCTTGGTATTTGACCTCCAGTGGTTATACTGGCTCCAATAGTCCTACATTTATTAATTTAATAAGTTTAATATTTTTCCTTCTTTGAAGGATATGGCAGATATTCAGTCTATCCAAAATATTGCAATAAATCCAAAATACACAGCTATATTGTATGACTACAGTTTCTGTTTTCTTTGTCTGTCTCACGTTCCATGATGCAAAAAGAAGAGATATCTAGTTGTGTCACTGCTAGTTACTGGCTCTGACAGCTTTAACTAACTTACTTGAAAGGGAGGTTGTTTTTCAGTATGGATACAGAACAGAATTAGTGTGAATAGCCTGAATGCTGATGTAAAACATGAATATCATTAGCTGGAGGCTTATTCTTCAAAGGTGAAAATTAGGAAAGAAATCAAATTAGAAAAAAAAAATCTGAGGCTGAAAAATCTTCAAGATCTCTAGGCTGGAAAAGTGTTGCAACACATTAATAGTATGCATAAAACATAATTAAATTCTGTGCTTCATGCCATTGTCTTGAAAAGAAAGAAATTAAGATTTGAAGTTCCATTCTGAAAAATCTTGTGTGTTAATTCATTCCAGGTCCATTCTTGGGGTGAAGCAGTTAGTTAACTTCTTTTAAGAGTAAATCTGGATGCAGTTCTGGGTATGATTTGCTCTTCTGTCACTCACTACACTACATGATTCGGGCTCAGCTCCCTCTGGATTTCAACACTGCACTTTCCGACTCTGAACTGAGCATTACTGATGCACCTTGATGTCATGCACTATGACACATACCTTTTGCATCCTACTGTCTGAAAAACATTGGTCTGTGTGGAAGAATTGTTTGTGGAAGAATTGTTTGAAAGCAGGAACTGAGAGGAAAACTAGGGCCTAACCAAAGTTTTGGAATTACAAAGCTCGCTTGGGGTGATAACACAGTTGCCACTTCTAGGATGGCTGGTGCGCAGCGACTCAGCTCCTCCACAGTTCCCTAGGCAACGCAATCTGCCCTCCTCGCAGCTGCAAAGGGTAGTAATGGAGTTTGGAGCGGAGTGAAGACACCGCAGCCAAACTCTGTTGCACTCCCTGTGCTGGGCTGCTGATAAGCCGCACAGTGGCTGTCTAATGGGAGATATACGATAACATGTCTGGTGCTGAGCCAGCAAAGGTGGCAAATCACTCCTTTCAGATGAACTTTGCTTGAACTTTGCTCATTATAATGTGAAAACCACACCTCAATCCCCAAAATTACCCGCCTCCGAGGTACGACCACCCCTCACTGAGCATGCGCTCTGGATTTTCGGTTGACTGTACCTTTAAATGAAAGCGAGAAACTTTTTCACCAATCAATAACAATATTAAGTATGACTCTAGTCACTCAAGCTCCACCTGAATGTAAAAAAAAAAAGTATAAAAGGTGAACTAAGGATGCAAAGGAGAGGGGAAGAAACCATCATAACTCCTGGGTCAGTTGACAGGCTAAGCCCTCTTCCCTCCCCTCAGATCGTGACGCTGCCTGAGGAGACTAAGTGAGGGAGGAAGAAACCATCCTAACTCCTGGGTCGGGATGCTGCCCGAGGAGACTAAGGTGTGAGGAGGGAAGAATCCATTGTAACTCTTGGGTCAGTTTACGGGCTGATCGTCCTTTCCTCCGCTCGGACTGGCGCGCCACCTGAGGAGACTCGAGACTGAGAGCCTTCTCCCATCTTCTGGGGTGAGTGATGATTGCACATTTGTACATCAGAGGTAGCTAAAAACCCCACACTCTAGTAGAGTATTTCCTGTACTGACATCTGAAACCTGCTTTGTAAATGTTGCCTTTGAATAAATCATACTGTTTGTGAACTCAACTACTTGTCTGGGGGGAGACAATCGGACCTACAGTTCACGGACTGTTCATGAATTCGATACTGCCAGAGTCGAGCTTATAGTTGATCACACTATTTTGGAACTCGATTTGCTCCTAGGAAGGCGATCAGACCTATGGTCCACAGACTGTTTGTCAATCCGATACTGATTTGATATCTCCTTCCCCCACTCTCACAGTCTGAGAAGCTGAAACATGATTCTCACAATATTTTAAGTTCTTTGAACTGAAAAAACAAAAGACTCTCAGAGGACACCTAAACAGAATGATACTCAGTGTGTATCAACCCTGAAAAAGTGGACCTGATGCCGAAGAATGGCTTCTCCATCTAAGTTCCTTTAGGAATATGGCTGCTGCCTCTACACTACATTTCTTTTCATGTTCAAGAAATATCCTATTTCTGGCCAAATAATCTTTTGTTAAAAACATGAGCCTACTCTTTTCTTGACCATTTCTTCCTTCTTGAGGACTCCAGAAGGTGGCAGTGTACATAAGAGGCAGGAGCTAAAAAGGTCAACACTGCCTCACTTCACACCTTGGAGGATTTAACCCCCAAGCTCCTACTGATGTTCAGCATTATGAAATATTGAAATTTTGACCTTCCAGTGAACACCTGTAGCAATTTCATTGTATGAAAGAGTCAGTGCAGAATCACTCAAAGGTCAGCGTCTTTCCACTTAACACATACCTACTGTTCCAAGAGATATTTGTAGGTTCAATGTTGTTGCTAAGTACCAACCTTCTTTTAAAATATTTTTCCATTATTTCTGCCACATACTTATATTCCAGAATTACAGAGGTTAGTCATAATGTATTATTTTTAACTTTGTTTAATGCAAATTTTGCATTAAAAGTATTTTCTCAGAAGATGCTCCATTGCCCTTTACATAGGTGGGATGGCTGCTGAAGAGTCAGATCTGACTGACAGTGGATAAAACTGGGAGAATGAGGTCTAGGTAACTTGTAGGATTCCCTCTGCTTAATGTTTGTAAGGAAAGAAGACCATGTCCTTTCTTCCCCAAAATAACACCTCTTTGAGGTATATTCTTGAAGGAATTGATTTTCTTTTTTTTTTTCTTTTGCTATATATATATACACACACACAAATACGTATATATACATATATATACACATATATTATATATATATATAAATATATAATGGTGTTATATATAAATCTGAATTCTTAAATACCAAAACCTGTGGTTCATTTCATTCTCAACAGACATGAAAGGTTTCTGTTACTTCATGAGGTGATTGAGTCATTACTAAATCAATGTGTCATTTGGCCCATTTAAAAATTACTAATTTTGGTAGATAGAATGTCTCATTTTAGATCATAATGTAACCATAACATATTTATTCAATGATGTTAATGAACACTTCAAAATTTGTAAAAAGCAAAAATTGAAATTTTGTTTTACTCATAGTGAGCTGAACCATAAGTAGCTTGACTGTAAATCCAGAAGTATGTTACAGTAATGCAGTAAATCAGAAAGCATGTAGGTTTAATATATTGCTATTAGAAGAGCTTCATTCTAGTCAAAATTACATTAAAAAGTAACTGCAATGGTGTAACAATTATTTGTTATAAAAAGGCATTTTCACAAATAAATGTGTAAAGCTATTTTAGTGTCTAGTCTAACTTGCACTAAAATAAATAATAATATTTCATTTGACTTCCATTTATGCTATATTCGGAGCATTCTTCTTTTAAAGTGTAAGTATGCATTGTTTTAACATAGCTTTGCTTATCTTTTGCTTGTCCCTAAGTAGAGGTGGGGAGAGTATTTGCAATTTAGCCAATTTAGCAGTAAACCAAAACAACACTTTTTTAAGATTCTAAGTGGCAATTTTTTGATCATATTTTAAAGTAGTGGTGTATTTTGTTTTTAGGTTACCAGAAAGTTTATTTTTAACAGAAGCTTGAGAACAGCACTGTGGATGATCTCACAGTGTACTTGTCTAGCAGTTAACATGCAGCCTTACTAAAATTGCTCTAACTACTTAAAATAAAAATTAGATATTTTTCCTTTGTGAGAAAGCCCCTAATTTCAGTCTAATTCTGTCTCACCATGTTGTTCAACTGTTTTATTGTTTCCTGAAACTCATACTATTAAATTCTCAAAGGGAGAAATAATCTCCCAGTTAAGCAGGGTTTTCTCTGTTAGAAAAGAAACCTAATGCAGCATTATAAACCTAATAGAAAATGCACGAATAAAATATAATGATGCTTAAGAAGAACTCACATAATTCATTCATCTGTAATGGAAGAAGTGTAAAGGTTCATAACAAGCTGTATATATTTGGTTATTACCAGAACTGTCCACCACATCGATGTAGTAGCTTTGTCTCCTTATTAACTTATTGGTGCTGGCTTTTAAAAATATACATTCAGAAAAATGAGAAGTTATGCAATGTGGAGATTATACATTTAAAAAAAAAGGGGGAGGAGGGGGTCCTTTAAAAGACATTAACTTCCTGAGTTTATTCCATGGTTATAAAGCATTCTAGCAATCAATACAAAAGTACAAAATTATTTTTCTTTCCTTTCCCCTTCCCATCCTATTCTGGTTCAATTATTATGCACAGATTAAATTCATAGGACATATTAACAGAAGCTTATTTTAGCTTAAACTCTCTAGATTCCTTCATATTCACTAAGGAGTTAGCATCAGTTGAAATAAGATCTCCAAGATAGGAATACAGAACAATTAAGTTAGGCTTCTGTTTGAATTCTTTTTTAGTGATATATTCCTTTCACAAGTCACATAAGGAGACTGGTCTCTGTAGGCTCTAGTCATCTTTCATGAGCACACCCTCCTTGCTAGTAATTTTCAACAAGATGAGTATTTTCATCATTATAACTGAAAAGAATTCAGTTATTCATTTCCCAGCTGAAACATAGCAAGAGAACATGAATCAAAAAAAAACATTTTTTTCACTGAGAAAAACTGAAGCATTTCCAATTTTTCACTGACAAGTGAATATGCAATGGAATTTCATTTTTAGCACCATTTAAAACAAATCATAGTAGTCCTTTTATTTATCTATTTATTATCTTTCTTCCTAGAAACACTTTATTTAGTAAATACTTTTGAACTGATTAAAATGTAAAATAAGTTTGGGTTCATAAAAAAAAATCCTAATTGTAATAGTCTTCAGTAAATTTAAGCAATGGAATAGCTATCTGGTAACTATAATAGCCATGCCCATTCTAACCACATTAGTGCTTATGCTAGATACTATTATCTTCTATTTGAAATCGTCTAATAAGCATCAAAAGTATTCATGGTGGTTATTGCTAGGAAGGTGGAACACATTCAAAAACACAGGTTAGCTGAGATTTGTTTTGTTTATGCAGGAGGTTTTGGAATAAACCCATGATAACCTATGCTTCTTTCCTTTTTAGTTTTTCAAATTCCTCTAGTCTAATTCTCATTGCCAGTGGAAAAACACCCAGAACACCCTATTCTTTATCAAATGTAATTAATAAAACAACTCCATTTGTTTTATTATGCTAATCAGCATGTGTGGTGTCCCAAATGTTAAATCTGCATTCTGTTTGAGATTTTTAGAACATAATCTCTTTGGACACAGAATTTCATTTTTATATGTTTGTGCAACACTCAAACAGCTAGCGTCTCAATCCCAAATGAGACTTGCAAAAGCTATGATAGTGTAAATATTTGCAGTTACATTATTTCAGTCAGAATAATACAACATAAATACACACATATCTGAAGACTATGCACAGTAGGAGAGGATACATGTCTGTCTATTAAAATGCATGGCCTGTTCTCTATTCATCTGTTTATCTAGAGAAATGAAAGAGCAAGTGAGTAAGGTAAGTTCTTGCAATAAGAGCCATTTAAAACTTTTGATTCGTTGTTTTATTAGGTTATACCCATGACTTTTAAAAGTTAAGTTCATTCTTGATAACGAGTATTGTCATGGATTGCTTGCAGTCCCTCTTTCTTTAGTATATCCTGGTTCTCATAGCTAATGTAATAAAGGCTTTCACAAATATTTTATATGAGTTCTAAGCACATGATTTCTAAAAACAGTGTATGAATAGTTATTTTTAAAACATTCTTCCATCTATTGTCATGCCTCTATTATACCACTAGTTCTCCCTCTCCAGTTATAGGAATTATCCTGGGAATACTACGCCCTTTTCATATAGTTCTGAGATTGATTTATCTAACATCTTGCTTTAGGAGGAGGTAAAAGCATCTCACCATCGCTCATCTTAAAAGCATTAGATTTATATTTGGATCTATTTTCTATTTCTTTTGTGTCTTTGTAGGTGGTATTCTCAGAGAAAGGCAATGAATTACCTGACAGTGAATACACCTGTACTGTTATGCTTCCACCTGAAGACAAAAAAAAATAACAATATTTCAATGTGATTTTTATATAGTTTTGAGAAGCTGGCAGGGAGACTTGACAGACTGGCTCTGAACATCACCTTTATATCGGAATTAATAAAAAAAAAATTAGTAAACTCAGACGATTTTCAATAAACCGGAGAGCCATTAGGTCATTCCATTTTTAGTTGACTGCAGATGCGTTTTTTATTCAACTTTTAAAATTTGCCTGCAGGACTGAGAGATTTTTAGAGTCAGTGTAAATGGGAGGAGGATGACAAGGGCAGCTGTACAAAAAAACATTACTGTCAGAAGATGTTCTGCAACATTAAGAAGTTCAGTGCATAAAAGGGATTTGTCTGCTGAGTTGAAGAAAGGAGTAAGAGCTTCAGATTTCTAACAGGGCTTTAGAACAGTACAACTAAGAGCAGATAACTTTGCTATAAATATGAACTTCAAAAGGTGCCTTTTAGCCCATTAGTGCCAAAAGAAAGTCTGAAAAGACCAATTTCAGAAATTTCTGTGCATTAAACAATTTAAAATAATACAGGAGAGTGGATTGCAACACAGCCAGGGTTACTCTATATAGCTGTAGGTTTCTGAAGCATACTTCTTTCAATCTTTCTTTTTGTGGGGGATGCATTAGAGGCCCATTTTGAGTTAAATAATACTATAGACTTTAAGAAAAAACATAGGTTAAAAGATGTTAGTAATGGTTAGTAATGCTTACAAAAACATAAACAAACTAATTTTCTGCAAGTACCTTATCTTGGTCCTTCTGTGTGTATGCAGTCTTTAGATGCTCTCATAGAATTTTTCCAGAATTTGCCTGCATCACTCAGTACACAGAGTAAACAGTGCCTATTTAGCAATTAGTAATTTTCTTTCCTTTTCTCTGTTCATTTATTTATGGCACAATATTCAAAGCAGATTCTGAATACCAGAACAATTCCTCCTGAAATTTTTCCATGGTTCTTTTTACTATAATATTCAATATTATATTAAACACTAGTGAATATATTTTAATGACAGTCTTATGAGGTAAATATACATAATTATGCCCACTATAGAAATAAGGAACTAAGGTGCAGAGCTATTAAACTATCCAGTATTTTGGATTTTAATTTGGAACACAAGATCTGATTTTTCGTATAAATTAGCACTACACTGTAATTCAGCTGATCAAAGTACCAATGAAAAAGGGATTTCACTAGCAGCTCTGCTTGTACACTTTGGCAAGCAGAGCTGTAGAGAATGACAAGTCCCAAGAATCCAGGATAGAATTAATTTAACATCTGTCTAAAGGTGGGATTCTAACCCACAATATAGACCCAATCTGAAGTGTCTAAATTAAGACACATGAGAGTTAAGTGTCTGAGTTCTCACTTCATTAGTGGCCTTTGAAGGATTGATTATTTCATAATTATAGATCCTGAGTGCCATTTCAAATACCCTAGATTACCTGAGACTTCACCTGCTCTCTGCCACATATGTTACAGATGTGTGGAAAAGCCATGCTTTTCTGCAGCAATGTCATGGATGGTGGTGGGAGTGAGTGGCACAATACACTTCATTCTTGTGAAAGAAATAATAATAGGTTTTATTGATATGGACAATGGTTTCACACGATTCTATGGCAAGGCCACTTATTATTTACTGCATAGGGTTCAAGATATACACAGAATTACCAACCCTCCTGTTGAGTCACGGGGTTCAGATTGGACACACTTGCTTTCCCAACTCTTTCTGAGAGGAGTCTGGGTGCAGCTGTATCCAGTCCTACTCTCAGATCTGGTCAATAGTTTATTACTAAGGGATTTTGTGCACGGTTATGTCAGGAAAGTTTGCAAATTCAAAAAGAGAGTGTACTATAGCCACTCACCATGCATGTGTTAGGATCTGGCAAGGATCTCTTAACCCCAAGGAGAATCCTTGAGAGGCATCCCTGCTAAAGGGGAGATCCTAGTGTGCAGCCCGCTGCAATGCAAGGAGAGTTCAGGGGGCTCTGTCCCTATATTTATAGGATGGCTGACTTATTCTTTCATTTCAGACAATTTTGGGCTGGTGTATGCACAATTAGCCTTATCTCCCCATCAGGATGCAGCCATCAAGACTGTTATTGATTATTATGTCTGAGTGGGGGAAGAAATCAGGGAAGTAACCACCAGGATCAGATAATGTCACTGGTGGTTAACACCTGAATAGGGCTATGTGTGAGAAGTCAGATTGGGCTGGAGAAGGAGCACACCACTCACCAACATCTGGAATCCAGGTGGGATTTGCCCATGTTAATGTTGCAAGACACCTCCAGACCATCCCTACTCACAATACCTTAGGGACTTTGGAGAACTTTTCAGCTCACTCTAAAAATTAAATAGACCATCTCTTCATCAGGATTCATCAAGACGCCTAAAAATACAGGCATCGGTTGCTGAGTGAGTGACTGTGAGGTATCCTTTTTGGTCTGCAGTTGGTGTTCCAAGAGTACGCATGTCCCATGTATGTCAGAAAATTAGATACCTTTCAGATTTTCAAATGGTACAAACTATATATATATATGCAGGCAGCTGAGTTGAGACCCATAGAGAATGATTTATATTATCTTCAGATAGATGTCAAACGTAAGCCATTTGAATTTTATACTGGAAGTGCTTTCTGTTGAAAGCTAGACAAGATGCTTTTTTTTTCTATAATGTGCCTTGTAAAAATGTTCTATATTGAGGTTTAGTCTGTTTGTTTTTCTCACTTCTCCAAAATGCCCCATACTGCTTTGTTTAGTGCAGATAATTCTCCCCTGGTCAAATTCCTTTCCCATTCCAGATGCCCATTTTTTCTTCCATTCTTCACACATACTAGTGCAATCTTCAGACTCATTATCATAGTGTACACTCCAGTAAAAGCCTGCTTTCTACCTCGCTGACTTACAAATCTACTCAGAACATACATTTTGCATTCTTGTTTCATTCAGATATTCTCATTTGTTTGTTTGTTTGTGTGTTTTGTTTGTTTCAAGGTTTCTCTTCTGCCCTGGTTCATCATCAAAGTCTTGTATTCTGTTTTCTTTTCCTTGCTCTCTTGTCCTGCTTTTCTTGAAGCTTGAGTTGCATAGTTTCTGTCTTCAGCATTTTATTGCCAAGTCACTCTTGCTTGCCATGAGTCAACCTCTGGTTCTCACAAGTTCCTCAACACAAATAAATTACTCTTCCTCATTCCTTAGATTTACATCTTCTTCTTTTTACATTTGGATAAAGTAATATCTCGTTCCTCACTGCCTGAGAGAACCTACAAATGCTAATAAAAGAACAGGAATGAACTAATTAATTAGTAACAGTCTGTTAGTACTTGAGTCTGTTCTGGAGTTGAGAGTGCAAAAGTAACCACAACCAGGGAAGTCCTTCTTTCCATACTGGCATTCCAAAAGTCACATAGGCTGATATTTTCTAAAGATAAATCCGTCATGAAATGTCTTGTGAAAGGTGGCTGAAATTTAGCAGTTTTTAACACCTGATTGGTTATTCTAAAGCAAAATGCTAATTCCTTCATAAATGCTGTCATTTCTGACAACATGCTTCACATCAGCTGCCAAAATCACCATAAGAAAAAGAATAAAGAGGAATATGAAGTATATATTGACAAATACATTTCACATCATAAACATGTATATAGAGATTGATATAATTTCTCTTATAAAAAAGGTAGTTTTTGTTGGTATTGTTTTAAATATATAGTGATGAGTCTGCAGATCTGCTTTACATTTCTTCATTTTAACTTTTCATCTGTGTGTATTCTGTTAAAGAAAACAAGGCCAGAAACTGATGACCTTACGCTCACAGTTCTTAGGATTATCCCCTTAAAAGAAAATTTGTCTTGGACAAATCTGAATGATTTACTCATTCAAAACAGATCCAAGGAGTAAGCTAAAACCTAAGCAATATGATCTAACAGGAGAGCAACTTTCATCTTGTTCTCTGTAACATTAACTCCTCTATTCCCATACATGCATCTTCCCAGAGATTTCTCTTCACTACTTTTGTTGTGCCAAAGTGGCATTCTGGCATCCATTCATAGCTCTGTAATGTCTCAAGTTCAAAGATTCTCATAGAAAAACAAAATGAGCACATGAGATTCCATTTACCAAAAATTGCAACTGAATTAACTTGTCAAAATAGACTTCTGTACTATTTGAGATTGTGGAAGTCTTGTGCCTGATTTCCAGGTGCTAGTACAGAAGGGCAGTGGTCACTGGCATACCTGCCATTCCCCTTCAGGTCTTATATTATGATGTCATATGTTATGGTCTCTAAATGACAGCAGACACTTACATTAAAGAACTGAACTGTGTGGTTCCTGATTTAGTGGCAGATGCTTCAGGGTGGCTAAATGTAGGTGTCTTCATGTGAGCTAGATGTCTAAATGACCATCATAGTCAGTATTGTCACTGGTGTCTCTTTCACTGTACAATAAACTTACACACTTCCTATGTTTATGAATAATAATATGAGTAATAAGCTTATAATGCCCTTTGGACCATATACATTTATTGAAAGACAGTACACACAAGGATACAAAAGACAATTACTGGAAGCATTGGCATGATTTTTCCCATAAGTGAATGATCAAAATGGCACGAGTGGAGCTTGTGTAACTAGCGACTGGATATCAAAGGCGGGAGGGCAGCATATTTCTGTGGGATCTCTCACGCTATATAACACAATTTGTATCTATTATTATGTGAAATGGAGATAAAATCATATGTATCTTTATGAAGGGTATGCATTTATTCTTTCTGACCTAACTGATACATAATTATTCCTTGAAAGTTTCTTGAAATCATTCTAGGTGAAAAACTGGATACAGAATATCTCTGTTAGTACACTATCCAAACTTTAACAAGTAAATTTGTGAAGTCACATCTATCAGTGTACAAGTTCAATATCATGCAGAGTCTTCAGGAAAAGTAAATTATATAGCAGGTATTCAAGACACAAGTGTGTTACTATCACTAAGAAATAGTTCAGGAATATTATAAGAATTGCTGAGAAGTAAGATACAAGACTACATTTAGCTACATATTTAAAAGTTAGTTACATCCTCTCTTATTTGCACCATTACAATTTAAATATGCATAAAATTAAATGAAGTAAATGGATCAGGAAAGAATGTCCGCTGCTTGAAAGCAGGTGGAGACATATCACATCATATTGAGATACATCTGGTACATATTATATAGTTTTTGAGTTTATTGCCCATATAACCTCTCATAACATAATAAAGATACTCTTAGACTATAAAACAGTAAACTGTTAATATCTATCAGAACTTTCAAGGTAATTCTATTTACATCATTGCCTTCTATCATTAAGACAAACTCCCTGCCTTTATTAAGCCCATTAAATATGGGTCTGCTCTCCATCCAAATACATTTGATGGATTTATCTGAGACTTCCTTATAATTCTCATGTGTTGTTATACTCCAGGGAAGAAATTACTGCTGGTTACTCTCTTAGATAAAATCAACAATCCATTGAAGATGTGCTGCTTTTTCCTACTGACAATTACAGAGACTTTTTAGCTGCTCATTGGTAGTGAGCTTGGTCTTGGGCAGCTGAAAGGTTGTTTAAGAAATTTGGTCCTGAAGAAGTTATCTGGCCTTTTTATCTAAATTTACACTTCATCATTTGACACTTCACTGAATTAGTAGGATCTGAATAATTTCATCATAGGCATAACAGAAAAATATTTTCATTCTTTATTTAAACACATAAAAGGCATATTATCTAAGAGCTGTTAAGTATAATTCATTCCTAAAAATTTACATATGTGATTGAGCTGTTTTTCTGCAAAAGAAACTATGAATGTGTTAATGCCAAGCTTAAGTAAAAATCATTTGAATTACACTGCTCTTTAAGAAAATTAAGAGAATATAATGTATCACCCAGCAGTCTGAAAATAATTAATATTACATGGGTGAGACTTTTTTGTATATAACAAGAAGAAAAAAAAAAAGAAAGGGCCAAGTACTGATTTGCAAAACACACTTATGTGCAATCAACTGTGTAATCAGAAAAATTAAGCCAATCAACATATCAGCCAAATACACAAGACAAGGAGAGGATTGGAAATTAGGTTTCCAAATCTGCTCAGAATACTTAAAGGTAAAATAAGCCTTAGCACCATCCATCTCTATTTAACCCTTTTGTATGAAAACATTCATTAAAATAAAATAATTAATTCATATTAATAATATGAAATAATCATATTAAAATAATTCATATTGAATCTCTTTACCTCTTTTTTTCATCTGTTATATAATGCAGAAGGTAGTCAAAGGAGGTGACATACTGCTGTCCATTACCATTTGCTTTACTACAAACCAAGAATAGTTCAGCTAGATAATAGGAACTGCTAATATTCTGAAGACTGTGAAAGTTGTTCAGCCCTTTGCCAGATTAGTAGCTTACTATTTTCTATTATAGCAGCAAAGAACCAGTGATTGGGGGTAATATTATCTTATTTTCTCTCCAGTCTGAAAAAAAAGGGTGATTAGTCAGAAGTGCCTATCCCTAAAATGATACAAGGGTCACTACTAGAGATCAAACAAAGCAATCAGAAGGGGTGATGTTTAAGTATAATGTCATAACTTTAGCAGAAATGTTTCAATGTACCTTCATTGAATTTGAATTAGAATAATTTATAGTAGGTAAGGAATGGTTGTAAATGTATATTTATCTAACTTAATAGAGAAGATATCCGCTAATTCCCCCTGGTAGGTGAGCCAGTGAGGAAAGGGGGGCTGGTGATAATACCGAACAGAGCTGATACTAACCTGATACTAAGAAACACAGGCGGTCTAGTTGGAAATGTGAAGGTTGGGGGCAGTCTTGGCTGGAGCAACCACGAGAAGGTGGAATTCATGATCCTCCTTGAAGGAAGCTGGGCAAGAAACAGGACTGCAACCCAGGATTTTAAGAGAGCTAACTTTGACCTCTTCAGGGACCTACTTGGAGGAATCCCTTGGGCCATGGCCCTCAAGGAAAGGGAGGTCCAGGAGAGCTGGCTAATATTCAAGCACCACTTTCTCAAAACCTGCCTGGATGCCACCCTGTGCCCCATGCTCTAGGTGTCCCTGCTGGAGCAGGGGAGTTGTACTAAGATGATCTCTAGAGGTCCCTTCCAACCTCAACCATTCTGTGATTCTGTGGTTCTGTGGAACTGTTAATATTAGCACAATGTAGTCCATAGACTCCCATGAGAAGGTAAAAGGTATTTGTGTATATGCACGTCACTCAATTTGAGCTTTAAATATGAATCTTCAGAAAAGTTACAGAATTCTGCATGGCCACAGATTCTAAGAAAAGCAGAAGACCAATTATTTTGCTGAAGAGAGACCTCAGTTAAGTATTTTATCATTTCATTTTCCATTTGTTTTTGTCAACAAGCTCTTTTTTTATATCCCTTCCAGACAATATCTTTCTTTTTATTCTCTAGAATAGACATCATTTACAGAATGTCCAGTTGCTGTCAATAAGTTACATCTTCCATGACAAATTCAGAAATCGTAATACCTTTTCACACCAGAAATGCTTACATATGCAGAATATTACTTTCTCTGTGGATTCTTCTTTATGAAATTGAGTTGAAATTCTTAATAAATTCCTGATTTTTCAAATACCATTGATGACAGTGCAACATTACAGAACTTTCTTCTGTTCTGTTTATTTATTTATTTATTTTATTATTTCTCCAAGTGTTCGGTTTTAATAAGACTTTAGTAATCACAGTTTTAGAAATTAAAGTGCTATTACACTAGGTGCAATTAAGATTCATCAGAATATGAGGAAACTTAAGCAGAAATAAATGAAAAAGGAACTTAAAAACAATTTAAAAGCAAAATGTGAGGTTAAGACTGGGTCTGAGTAAGTCTTCCTACTCTGAATCTAGTAGTATATCTAGTAAAGTATCATAAGGGTGGGCAAAATGATGATTTCTGGGGAAAAAAAATGCAGAGAGAGATAAGCCTTTCCCAAGCCCTCATCTATCGTTTTTCCCTTAGACTGCATGGCTCTTGTATTCCATTCTCTGCAGTGATCCACATTTCAGCAAGCAGGTGGCAAGTAACCCAACACCATTTTTTTCAGTCTCTAAATCTAGCCGTTTTACAGCAATGTAGGACTTCTGAATATAAACTATTTAGAAAGAAAAGGTACTCAAGCCACTCACTGTATGTCTAAGTTTATGATATAAAAAATTCCAATAGTTTTCAGTTGAACCTCATCCAGACCCTCTGAATTGAACAGCACCTGGCAACACTGACAGATTGATCTCCAACGGAGATTTAGATCGCTGGGTACATCTCTGAATTGCAACAGAGCTCAAGCGCAGAGGAGAATTTATTCCACAAGTTAGCAAGCTTCTCAGCATGCATAGGAAACTGTGCCAAATGGAAGTTTCAGCTGCTTTTAAGAGATATCAGGATGACAGCTTAGGGTACATGGCCTGAATTGCCGTATTATTAATAAATGCAGTATTACACTTTACTTCTCCAATTTGATAGAAGTGAGCAGAGTGAACAAGAACGGTCTAAAAGGTCACAGATATCTAGATAAAATTCATGCATCAAACTTTACGGAAGGTTTCCACCAAACTTTCACATTATCCATGATCATAAATATTAGGAAATCATTGCTCTAACTGCTTCAGAAAAACCATACAGAAACTTCAGATCTTACTTTATTTCATAAATGGAAACAGAAAGAAGTATCTGCATTAAGCAAAGAATGAGTCAACATAAAATAAATGAAATAAAACCTTAGCAAGTAGGAAACTAGCAACTAGGAAACCTTAGCAACTAGTAGCTCAGATTAATTATATCTGAACCCTATAACTCAGATTTACATGCAATTATCATTTTTAATTGGTATTGTGCTGCCAATGCAATGTACATTAATTTCCACAACAGTTATGCTCAGCATTGAAATCATAATGTAATTTACTTATGACATCCCTGTTTACAGTCTGCTAACGTGAATTTGCAATTTAATGGGGTCATAAGGTATCAACAGCAGTGACTATACATTGAAATGGAATAAAATTAAAAAATATTTTTTTAGAGAATTTGAATCTTCCCTCATAATCAAGACTATTCTTGGTCTAAGGGCTCAGGAACAAAACCTACTTCTGCAGTCCCTAGATTTCATGTACTTTTCAACTCCTCTGATAGATTCTGGATCCTTTTTTGACCAATATTCTTCACAGACTAGATGGAAGATGTGGGGCACCAGTGATATTAGCACCTGAACTGCCAGGAATATTTGATAGCCTTTAAAACTATTTCTATTAAAGAAATAATGAGGAGGGAGACTTACATACTTTGACACAAGAATTTAATTCTGAACATTGCTGATGCAATTGCTGGAACTTTGGAGCTTTAGAAAATCTTATTTCTATGAGTTTGGGGGGGAAGATTTATTTCTCTTTGAAAAGTATCATTCTGAAGATGATAGTTGCATAACTGCATCATTGAACATAAAGATGATCAGTCTTGCACCTGAGTGAGATTTCCAGAACACTCATTTGCAGTCATGGAAATTCTGATCTGGTACTTTTTTTCTAATAGGTCTTCAGGAATTTCTGAAGAGTGCCCAAAGCTAATCACAGCAGAACCTTTGAATGTCATTTTCAGAACACACACATGCACGTGCCAGTGGCTATATCCTCAGAAATATGTTTTCCAAAACTGGAGGTTGTACAGCAGTAATTTCAGAAAAGACTGTCTAGACTGTCTTGTAGTAATGATTGCAGTATCTGATGCACCACCTTCAATATGGTGTTTCAATTCATTTGCAGTTTTCAAATGTATGGTTGTATCATCTGATATATTCTTCAAGTACTAATAAGTAATAATAAACTTAATACTGTAGTTCATGAGCACTATAGTTCTCTGCTCACAGAAGGACAGATTTAAATTTTTATTACTTTTTATAGCTCAAGTCTCACTTTACGATATTCTATTTTTAGATACTTATTTAATGCGTCCATTCTTAAATGAAGAAAGCATTGCCAACTTCATTCTAGAAGCTGTTAAATGAAGAATGTATCCTCATCCTAATGTGCAGAAGGTTATTCTCATTGTCTCATAAATTTCTCCCTCTGGCAATGCTGATGACTTCCCTAAAATATTACTTTGGAGGAGTTATCATTACAGGGAGGTTTAATATATTTATTTACATTTCCTGAGAAAGATAAGTATAATAAATTATGACACCATGTAACCATGCAGTCAAAATGGTGATCCTTTTCCTAACTATACAGTATCACATATACTTCATCAAAAGAGCTCAGGTATCTCATGTATCTCAGAATGTAATTCCTGATGGAATGAAACTTGTGGCAGGCTGCAAAGTTTGCAGGAAGATGACTTAAAGATTAATTCCTGACTCAACTTTATTCTGTATATAAGGGAGAAAAGTAATTATTGCTGGTTGGGTAAGGATGGGGCCTTGGCTGCACAAGGGAGAGCATGAGAGGCATGGACCAGCAGAGCTGGTGGGACCTGATGTTACCATGGGAAAACAGATTTGCAAGCATGACAACTCATTTAAGTAAAAATGCTATTCACATTTATTTGTTGTTTATCACAATCTTTGACCTAATTTTCATTTCCTTGAGGAAACTCAACAAGTGACCTTTTTATGTTTTAAAAGGCTAGAGCACTAATTTAAGACTATTTGTTTTTCTGAGCTACAAAGGTTAAAATAATCATCCATCCTAACTTCATATCCTGTTATGATGTGATTTTGTGTTTCATCAAGAATAGCTTTAATGCAAGCATATTAATCAGCTCCTCATAAATGGGATACTCCAGTCTAATGAGAGAGGCAGTGTTAACAGGAGACAGTGAACACTTCCACACGCGGCAGCTCGGTGTGTATACAAATGATCTCATATTGAGACTAACAAATAAAGCGTTTTCACTGCTTTGCTTGTGGTATGTTTCCATATGTTACATCTTGCTAGACCTATATATCTGCTGCCAGCTTCTCTATCTGCATCCGTGGGCTTGCTGTTGGGAGGGAAAGACCAGTCCTTTCCCAGGAAAGAGCAGAGGTGTCCCTGTCTCAAGGCTCATCCCCTCCCAGGGCTCATCTACTTCCCAAGGAACCCCAAGCCACTGTTTATGATCCTATAAAAGGTAACTAACTTCAGCAATTTGGAGCTCTTTTGACATTTTGACTGTCATCACTTTAAAGGAAAGATTTGCAGGAACCACAGCCAGCAACCCTCCATACTTAGTGAGACATCTCAAAAAGAAAAGCATGAGATCCTTAGAAGATATGATAACTCCTTTCTGCAGAAGTCAGTGAACCATTTTTCGGTCACAAGCTCATAAGGCTAAAATCTATTACTATCATTCCTGACTCAGTGAATATTTTTACAGGTATCAATTAAGAGCTGCACCAGTATTTTTCAGGATACATGATTTAAGTGGAAGATGATATGAGCAATAGGTGAATCTTCCTGAAGACATTGCTAGATTACAAGTACTTTATAATTAATATTAATGCTTTAATAGGATTACTTCCTTTTAAATTTATGGAAAATAAAATAACAAAAAAAAGTACTAGTGCGAGAGAGAGATTTAGCTAATGTTATTATGTCATGCTATCAAAATAGAACTTCTCAGAGGATCATTTTGTGGAACAAATCCTTATTTCAAATGTATCATAGTTATTAAGTAGTATTTCCTCTTTGGTTAACTACATTCATGTAAAATATTACATAACTTTTAATGGCAAGTATTCAGGAATTGTTTCACTCATCTCCTTTTTGGTAATGGAAAAATGAAGAGATTGCATATTGTAAAGACCTCTCAGGAACAATACTAATAATTATACAAAAGGTTAAATATCTGGCAGAACAGGGACTTGCAATTAAATGTTTCAGATTATGTTTGAAATAACATTTGTTCCACAGCTCTTATGAGCCAAGAGACTCACTAAAAATTACTTTCTAGATTATACTCTATTCCTAGTAAATTAAATTAAATTAAAATAAATTAATTATAATCTTTCTCTTGAGTGCTGAGAAGAACAGCTTTGTATAGGCAATTTTGCTACATCTTTGTTGGTCTTTTCATTCTAATATTCCAGTAGATAATAACTGGTCACAAACACAAGTTTTTAAATTACTGGGTTAACTCATTCATTCCAGCCATCTATAGCATAAAAATATTTATGTCAATATAAATTTAAGGTACATCTGGAAAGACTGACATCATGTTCTGTATCTGGCTGTCACAATAACCATAAATCAATCTAGGACTAAAAGGTGTTCACTAGGGAATTCCAAATATATCAGAAGACTGTTCAGAGATGATGGATATAAACTGATATTTACTGTCTTTGCAAAGCTGTTGCTTTGTCTCAACTCCATTTTAAAGTTCAATTCTGGCAGGTCAAATGGTAGAAGTGATGGTCCTGTTTTCCAATATGTGCCTTGGGTAATTTTTATGCTTCAGAAAAGGTGACAAAATGCATCACTACCCAAGTCCCCAGAAATATTTGATTCACATACTTTCCTTAAGCTAGTTTCTCTTATGCAAGTGTCTCTTAGGTGTGTCCTTGCACAGGTATCTTTCCATTTTCTTTTTATGTGAAAAATTCTGTCTTTAACTGAAAACTTGTTTTTATATTTCTCACCATTTTTTTTTCTGCCAGTGCTGATTTCTATTAATATTTTATGGCCAAGTTTGAAGTATTTATTTTCAACTGGTTCTAAAGTTAAAATAAAATGAGCCATAGTGCTCAATATTGTGAGTATTTTGTGAAGTTACAGACCGCAGGAGGGTTAATGACATTTTAGCCTCTCTGACTGCAACTTTCCAGCTTTCAGTGTACTTTTACTTTTGTCCACATCATATTAAAAAACAAATAAACAAACAAAAAGCCACCTAACTCAAAGTCTTCTTTAAATGCTTTGCATTTTCTTTTATAACAAAGAATTAAAACATTGAATATACCTCTTTAGCGTGAATTGTGTTCTTCGCCTTCTGCACAAAGCAATGCTCTGTGCTTTGTTCAGCTGACTGCAGGACAGGTTGCTTCTGAGTTACCTATTGGAAAATCCATGCCATAATGCAGTGCAGGTGGGGATATATTTTTTTTCTTTTCGTTTGAAATTTTGCTAGATGAAACTAACACTACAGGAAGGAATTGGCCTTTTTCACATCAAAAAATGTAATCACCATGTTTAATGTCTATTAGATTATTCCTTTAATATTGAATGGATGTGATAGAAGAAAACACTGCAGAACTCCATTTACAAAACTTGCACAATCTATCTCCTTCACCTATTTGAGTATAAGCTTTACATGTAGTCTCTCCTCTCAGTCCTGTGAGAGCACTACATATCCTGGGAAATCCTCAGGATCCCAGTGATGTTACTTACAGGGCCTGCTGTCATATTCTGTCTTTTTTATACTCCTTCCTTTCTCTGACCCTCTTTCACAGTAAATCAAAATCACCCTGAAATCCAAATGTCATAAATGGAACCAGGCATTGTCTGGTGAAGCACTGAGGAACAGCAATGATGTGCACTGTGGTCTGCTGTATATTCCTTGGGCAGCTAGAGTTCAGCCTAGATCTTCCCTCTTCTCTGTGGTGGAGGCATTGTCTCTTGCCATTTGCAAAGAGCTGTGCGGTTTCTAGCAAATGTTTTCCATGCATATATTTGTGATAATATAGTCCACTATATTGCCTAGCTATTTTAATTTGCAAATATATTTTTTCTTGATTTGAACAGCAGGATTTTTTTTTTTTTTTTTTGTGGAACAGAGGGAGGACTAAAACAAAAATAAAATCAAAACACTCTCTCTTATTACAAAAATTATTAAAGTAACTATTATAGTAATTATTGCAGAAATTGTGTTTACTATGGTGGTACCAGAGATTTAATCAGATATGACTTTTTATTTATTCATCAAAATTTTGATGAAACACTCATAAAAATGCTCCTTTCTTTGAAGACAGAAATAAGTAAAACATGATACTGAAAAGCCGTTGATTTAAACATTGATTATACTATGAAAATTTTGTCTTAGGGGCTTCAGTTCAACTTTGTTTTAAAGTATATGACTGACTTACTTTGAAGTACTTGAATCATCGTATCAAATGAGAGATCATTAGTTGCTGAAAAATATGCTTGTGTTAGAGCCCTTAAAAAAATCTAGACTGAAAGCACAGATTGAAAAAGTAATTTAAGTGTCTGAGGGAGTCAGGGAAAGAGTGCCAGCAGGGCCCAGCAAGTCTCAGGGTTTGATGTTCGGGGAATCAATGCTCCAGAGCTCCACCGCCCTTACAATTCTCTGCAGTTTGGAAACAGCGTGAGTACTTCTGTATCAAGTACTACAAGTATCAGGGACATAATTCTGGCTTCAGTTCAGCTGGAGTCAGGGAGCTAGGCTAAATGTTCTCCATGTCTCGTGAAGTGATATGTAGGCCTGAGGTACAACTAATGTATCTCAAGATCAGTGTTACCTTGAGCAGATATCTTAATTTTAAATCAACAATAAAGGAAAATATGACTTTTAGGTAACTTATTGGGAGAAGAGGGCATAAAACTTCATCAAACAAGTGGTTTTGTATTTAATAGGAAAGTACATCAATTAACTGGAAAGCAAGGAAATCATTCTAAATTTGCTGTCCAATTGAGTTCCTTCAGCAATAGGTTTCTGCGTCAAACATTTCTGTGCATATGCATGTCTTCTCTCTTCCTCCAGTCTGACACTTCCTTCCCACACCTCTGTCCTGCCACTACATCCAAACTCTTTTGCACAAGAAAGAGCTGTAAAAATAATAACAAACAAAAAAGAGTATCCCACTATTATGACATATCACTATGATATCGTGCAGACAGATGTGAAAAGTAAAGCTGTGAGGAAGAAGCACAAAGAGTACTGAGTAAATCACAGGGGTTAAGATTAAAGACATACTCAGTTTTTCTATTAGCCAGATCTGTGTTACCATTGACAATTCATGCCATTTGTATGAATACTGTTTAAAGATGACAATATAGGTATCAAGACTGTGAAAGATGGGAAGTTTACAGGGAAAGAGTCATATTTTTAAACTACTTATCGCAAAGCTCATTTTTTGGATGCCCAGGATCATATTATCCTGAAGCCTTTAGATTGCACTGTAGCTATAGAAACACTTTTAACAGGACAGGGCAGATGAGAATATATGTGACTATTTTCTTTTCTTCTTCTTTTTCTTTTTCTTTTTTTTTTTTTTCTTCTTTCATGCAGGTTAAGGAAGAGAATATTAGATTCACTGTGATGGTTTTGATATCCAAATCAATTTTTGAGGTCTTCATCCTTGGCTGCCTGCAGAGTTGGTAAAGACGTGGTCAAGTATAGTTACTGAAGTCAAGGGCACAATTCTTCTCATTCTAAAATAGACATCTCGATGAAATTAAATGAACCAGAACCTGAAAGTGCTTTTTTTTTTCACCTTGACTAAAGGAAGTCTTTCTATTTTGACTGTGTCATTTGCAGATAGCTTTTTTGTAGACATCTAAAGTTTGATTAGATTAATCACATTCACAGTATTTGAATAGCTAAACCTAAATGAGATTATCTCTATTTTCCATCTTTCTATTCAACATTTTTAGTAGTTCTTTCTATTTTTCCCCCTTATCAGCTGATAGCTATAGAATGAGATAGGGAGAAGACTGAGGGACTGGAAACCAGAATAGACAAAGCTGTAGAAAACAGAGATTTATTTCATCGCCTTTTTAATTATAAGCAAATGACTTTCAAATAGCTTAAGCTTTAAAAATGAGATTCTAAAAGTCAGAGTTACAATCTTTAAAAAAAAAGGGGGGGGGGGCAGGTAGAGGAGAGGGGAAATCACTCCAGAGAAAGCAGATCTATAAAGCTGTCAACACAAGCCAAAAATGGAAAACTCTGCAGGTATATAAAAATGCCACTAGAAACATTACAGACTCCTCTCCTTTCAGGTTCTGTCTAGTAAGAATGTGAGTTCTACACAGTGAACACTCTCATAGCAAATCTCACACCTCTTCCTCTACTGGCAATCTTTATTGGAGAAGAAAAAAAAAAGAGTCAAATATAACCTCAAAGTGCAACTATGACACTATGCATTGTTTATAAATTTAATAGAACTTTACAAATGAAGTCCTGTTTAATTCTTCATTGTTGCTTCATTCTTTGTAGATAAAGAGGGAAAAAAGTGTTTTAAGCAGAACACAACAATAATTAGAATGTTCAATTACATTTTTCATTTATCTATACATTAAAAGATAGTCTCTTGAATATATTTTTAATGCTCTCAAGTAATAAAGATCTGTTGGGAGGGTAGCTGTATTTTTGAGACTCTCTCAACCCCTGAAATACTCCAGCCAGCCATTAGGTATCACGAAATTACCTCTTCCCATCACTCATTTGCTATGTCATGAATTATAAATCATTATTATTAAAACATTGATTTTCCATCCATGAAGTGTGTGCTCAGAGACTGGATAGAAGCCATCTTAAGCAAATAGCAGCATGCAGGCATTACTTCCAGCTGCCTCCCTGTCTGTAATCCCTCTCATATATCAACAACATCAAACTGATTAGCCGTGTCAAATATTCCAAAACAAGAAATAAAAGAGTGGAAATAAGAACGCCTGTTTGTCACAGCTTTACAGGCCTAATGAATTTGATATCATTCCATCAGTGATCACTGCAGCCTAAGACAAACTTAGAAAAAGAAAAAAATGTGCCCTTGAAATTGTTTCACTTACACTTTGAAGAAGTATCTACATGCATTTCCATTCATGCCCCTTTTCTGCAGCAAATAGAATAGCTCCTGATGAGCTACTGATATTCAGTTTGTTAGCAATGTGTATTAAATTAAGAATTTAGATATGGAAAAATAATTTTACATGAAAATACCTACAACCAAAATGCCAAAACTTTCGTTATGATCTTGCAATCACCATTGATTAGCTATAATTGGCCTATAACTTTAGCAACAAAGGAGATTATTTGCTGTATCATACAGATACTAAACAATTTGCATAAAGATGAGACAATGTTACTGAACTTATGGAGTATTGAATAACTGTTTTAAAGACTGTGTGGTTGCTATTAATATTAGAAAATGATTGTGTTATTTCATCAGCTTTTACTCTGGAATACAATGCATTTTTTGCTAAGTGAATGATGCAGACACTGTGAAGTAAAATAGGAAGTCAGACCTCAAAATACTCAGTGCGATATTTTTGTCTTAGCGTAATGCACTCTATCTGTATTCAGGATCACATAAAGGTGACTTTCTTGACTAGACTTAACCAAACAATGCATTATTACATTTTGCTACTTACATGCAAGCAAGACAAATTAAAACACATATATACTCAAAAGGTTTTTTTGTTTGTTTGTTTTGTTTCTTTGCTTGTTTTGTTTTTACAAAGGTGTGAAGATATGAGTTTGAATACAGGAGAGAGAAGAGAATGTCTGTAATATTTTTGAATCACATTCCTAGAGCACATTTAAGAAATGGAGCTTGCTGCTGAAACAAGACCCTGGCATTATCTGGAACACAACAGAAGGACAAGAAAACCTGAACTTATCTTTTTATCATAATTGATAAGGTATTCATATAAGAAGTGGAGGATCTGGATTCTGCTTCTTTTAGAAATTTTCAGAAGTCACATCCATAGAGAATTTGCTCATACCTTCTTTCCCTTCGTCAGTAGCATCTTCAGTTATCCTCTGTATTAATTAGGATGTTGTACACATAAGGACACCTGTACAGTTGCTTTGGTCTCAGAGTTCACAAATGACAACATCTAATTTGATTTGGGTCTCAGAGTTAGAACAACGTGTTCTCAGTGCTGCATTTGATTTGCAGCACAGCACTCATGCAAATCCTATACATTATACATCATCTTTGGAAATTATCTTAGAGAGATTTAAAAGAAAGAAAAATAAGTGGCTGAAATTAAATCCAATACCTCTTCTATCTATGCCAGCAATGTGTCCTTGTGGCCAAGGAGGCCAATGATATCCTGGGGTACATTAAGAAGAGCATTGCCAGCAGGTCAAGGGAGGTGAGCCTTCCCCATCAGTCAGTCCTGGTGAGACCACATCTGGAGTGCAGGGCTCAGTTCTGCACTCCAGTACGGACTCCAGTACAAGAGGGACATGTTGCT
The DNA here is from genome assembly GCF_059628265.1 of Tinamus guttatus. Taxonomy (NCBI): domain Eukaryota; kingdom Metazoa; phylum Chordata; class Aves; order Tinamiformes; family Tinamidae; genus Tinamus; species Tinamus guttatus. The sequence goes on from NW_028289440.1 coordinate 410,742, forward strand.
CCTGGAGATAGTCCAGTGTAGAGCTATAAGGATGATTAGGGGACTGGAGCACCTTTTATATGAGGAAGGCTGAGAGATCTGGTCCTCTTTAGCCTATAGAAGAAAAGGTTGAGTGTGGATCTTATCAGAGTATACAAATACTTTAAGGGTGGATGTTGAGAGTATGTGGCCAGACTCTTTTTGGTAGTGGCCAGTTAGAGGACAAGAGGCAAGAAGTACAAATTGAAACACAAGAAGTTCTGCTTGAATATGAGGAAAAACTTCCTGACTGTGAGGATGACAGAGCCCTGGAACAGGCTGCCCAGAGAGGTTGTTAAGTCTCTTTCTCTGGAAGATTAAAAATCCACCTGGACACAATCCTGTGCAATATGCTCTAGGTGACCCTGCTTGAGGGAGGTTGGATTAGATGATTTCCAGAGGTCCATTCCAAACTCAATCATTCTCTGATTCTGTTATATGCTGGAGGCTCTGTCCAGAGTGACACGGCAGGCTGAGAAATGGAACAACCTGATGAAATTCAACAAGGACAAATGCAAAGCCCTTCCCTTGCGAAGGAAGACCCCAATGACAGGGATACAGGCCAATGACTGAAAAGACTGACAGCCTGGGGAACTCTGCATAAAAGGATCCTGGGGGACAGAGAGCTGAATGTGAGCCAGCAGGGTGTGCTGGCAGCAAACTCAGACAACATCATCTGGAGCTGTGTTAACAGGAACACAAGCAGCTGATTGCAGGAAGGGATATTTCCCCTCTGTTAAGTATATATTATACCTACATGTTACATGTGTAGATACTATATCCTGTTTTGGGTCTTTGAACACAAGAGAAATAGTACAGGGCATAGGTAAACCGGAGTGAGTCTAGCAGAGGGCAACCAGGATAGTTGGGTTGCAGTCCTTGCCCTGCAAGGGCAAGGGGATTTTTCAGCCTGGAGAATGGATAACATTGTGGGGACCTAACAACAGCCCCATAGCACCTACAGGGCAGTCAGCAAGAAGACAGCCAGCCCCTTCACAGCCTGAACGTAAAGAAGCTTTTTCCCCATGAGGACAGTCAGGCAGTGGAGCAGGTTGCTCAGAGAGGCTGTGCCCTCTCTGTCCATGGATGTTTTCAATACAAAGCCCTGACCTGGTCTGATCTCACAGCTGTTCCTGCTTTGCAGAGAAGAATAGAGACCTCTGGATGTCCCTTCCCACTTACGTACACCTAAAGACATCACAGAGCTTTTTTCCTTATATGATTATCATAGCAAGAATCATCAGATAACCTAAGTAAATGGTTAGGATACTCTACTCTCAGGAACTGCAAGGAATTTCTCAGAAAATAATGCATATCAGTTAAGTAAGAAAAGCATTTATGTGCACATGTACCATTTCAGAATATTTTCATTCTGGAAGATACTCTTTCCTCTGTGGATATATGAGCCCTTGATGTCTTAATTGCACAAACTAATAATTTATTTCATCAACAGATAATGGCTGCTTATACAGCTTATCAACAAAATCATGAGACAGCTCTTCTTGCTAGATATTTCAGACTTCTAAAGCAATGTAAAATTAACTTGGTTGGTAGCAAAAAGATTTCAACGTGATCAAAATAAGGTTATTCTCCAAAATATACTTCAAAAGGAGTAAACTTCTGTATTGTTTTCAGTAAACCTCGTTGTATCAATGGCCAGCAGATATTTTCAGAAGATGATTAAATTTAGGTTGGAAATTTAGTTAATTAGTGAGTCAGATTTGACTGACCCTCACAGTTTATTATTCACTGACATGTCAGCAATTTCAGTTCTCAAAGGAAACCTCAGAAAAAAAGTGTCGAGGGTTTTATTATCTATCAAGTAAAAGTGAGGTCAGGCCACCCCCCAGGGCAGGTAGCCAGGAGTCAAAGCTGGCAGCAAGCCTAACCCACCATAATCTCTCAGTGCCCAGTGGGGACAGGAACAGGCTCAGGGACAGCTGAGACCTGAGAGTGGTCACCAAGCAAGTCTATAGGGATAAGGCAGGTCCAAGGACAAGTGGGAAAGTCAAGTCAGCAAGGTCAGCATCAGCAGGGTACAAGACCGATCAACCTGCGAATAGCTCAAGTAGGGACTGTGGAGACCTGAGGCAAGTTTGTGGCTCCCAAGCCAATAAGTAGAAGGTCCCTGAGTGTGTGGAGGCCCAAGGAAGGCATCTGACAGTTCTACCCCAATGTATCAGTTTCCACTTCTCTCTGCTTCTGTTTGCAACTTAGCTGTATTTATAGAAGTCTGATCCAAGGTGACACAGCTGTGTCATATCAAAATTGGTCTTAACACAGGCATCCCCCACAGGAGTAAGGTGGCGAAGAAGTGTTATGGAAAAAGATAGCAATAGTCTAGTCAAGTAAGTTTGAGCTCCTTGGTGCACTCAGGACTCAGACATCATCTGCTAAAGATGTAAGTGTGCCTTGTGCACTTGGAAGTAAATCAGGAAACGTTTATAGATACTCAGAAGAGTAGCAACAGTGTTGGTGTCATAATTATGCTCACTTCAGCTTTCCTACAGCTGTAAAAGAGAGGTCAGAATTCAAGTAGCCCTTGAGTTCTTAGCCTGGGAATGAATCACCAAGATAGGAAACAAAGCAACATAGCAATGTTAGCCACAAAGATGATTAAGGGACAGAAGGGAAAGACTAAGTAAGTGAGCTAGGCCTTTTTAGCCTAGAGAAGAAGAGACTGAGAGGAGATCTGATCAACACATACAAGCACCTGAGGGCAGAATGTAGGGAGGATGAGGCCAAATTCTTCTTGGTGGTTGCCAATGACAGGATAAGGGATAATGGGTACAAATTGACACAGGAAGTTCCACCTCCATGTGAGGAAGAACTTCTTTCCTGTGGGGATGCCCAGAGAGGTTATGGAATCTCCTTCTCTGGAGATCTTCTAAACCCACCTGGATACCACCCTGTACCATATGTTCTAGGTGATTCTGCTTGAGCAGAGGGTGGGACTAGGTGGTCTCTAGAGGTCCCTTCCAACCTCAGCCATTCTGTGATTCTGTGAAAAGTGCCTCAAACCACAGAGAAGAGATTTCTGAATAGAATTCTGAGATGCTAAAATGTATTTTCTTGTGTTTGGCTTCTTTTGCAGATATTAAACAATATTCTGCTTTTTAAAACTTGTTTGATATTGCTGAATATTCTCTCTGTTCCAAAGTCCCAGAGGAAAGAATTAGGAGAGAGATGCATCCGACTTGTGAGGAGTCAGAGCTGGTACTTGGGGAACTATAAATTGGTAAGTAGATAAATGTACAAATTCTACCACGGGGACCTACAAGTAACATGCCTGTCACATGAGGATGTTGCATCAAGGAAGACTGAAAGAGATCAAGGCTATACATAAACTGTAAACTGTACTCTAGTATCTACGTAGTAAAGCAGATCTGAAGAGGGGGAAGAGACTTTGAAAAGTGCACTGATTAGTATGTATTATCCCAGTATCAGTTTCTGGAAATTTACTGTTTATCAAAAAGTACCAGTTAATTGTCAAAAATAATTCTTGTGTTTTTTCTTAGTCTTAAAAACTTGACATGTGAGCTGAGTCAAGTAGCTATTGGGCCATTATTGGGTTTATGGGTCCGTTTCCATTCTGTGAATTAGACAGGCATAACTCTTAGGGTTATGCTTATTGTTCTTTCAATTAAATACACTCATATTTGTGTTCTCTAAGCCTCTCAACACAGAATGTAGAGTGTACCTCTGTGTCAATGTGAACCTTCGCTCAAGTCAAGTGGAAAAAACTAGCATGAACTTGCAAGCAGCCTCTCTGGACCTCACAGCTTGGGTTAGGGCTTCTATTATTTTTTCCTGAGCAAGGCTCCAATATTTTAAACCTGCTCATCTGGAATTTACTGATAGTAGCTGTGTAAATCAAACATAGTCAATCAAACATCAAAAATAGTTTACAAGAAGGTAGATATTGATAAAGATGTTAAAAGAAGTTTACTGCTATACTATTAATTTCAGCAGGTGATGCCACCTTCTCTTTCCTGCTCTCAGAAAAAGGTTTCTGATTAGTTTCAAAGACTGAGTAGTCTGTAGAAATTTTCTAGTATATAGAATACAAAATGTTTTTCAGCAAAACAGCTTGCAGTTCATTTCTACAAAGGGTGTACCTGGATTACTGTCAAATCTGTACTGGTGGTTGATTATGTGATTACTCCGTTGCAGAAGGTAGAATGAATCAATCTTTCAATATAGCCTTATAAGGGCTATGCTAAACATGCTTTACAAAATGTGTTAAGAGACCTGTAAACTTCTAAGAAGACATGCAAAAATGAAGAAAAATCTGGATATTATGCCGCAGATTGAGAGACAGAGATTAAGAAACACTAATATGCTGTTTGAATAAAATGGGCAAAATATAGAAGAAATTTACCTAAATTCTCAATGCTGTATGTGAAACATAAACTGTATGTGAAACATAAATATGTGAAAGCTGTATGTGAAACATAAACTAGATGAACTTGACAACAGGAGCTGCCTGATCAAATAGCAGACATTTATTTATATGTATTCAATGGTCTTATATGTTCTCTGACAAGAAGCAAACTAACATTAACACTTGAAGATTCAGTGAAATACAGTGGCAGTAGGTGTGGGCCAGATTTCAGCCTACAAATACTCATCATCTCTTTTACTTCCTGTTTGCTTATAAGAGCTATCTTCCAGTTTACAAATAACCCTTTGTAAATTGGGCCAATAAGCATCTAACCCAAGTAAAAATCAGGTATAGCACAAATAAATAAAATACTTGTTTTCCTTTGCTCTCCCCGCTTTCCCTTATTAAATTAAAACTAGCTTTCTGTTAAATGTAAAGTTTGCTAGAACAAAACCTGCTGAGTGAATTGTAAAATTTATATCCTGAAAAATTATTTTCCCTAAATCCAGATCAGATTCAGGTTTCTTTAAAAATTTTGTCTGAAAAAGTCATATCTTCCATCAATTCGAAAAAGAAAGTTGATATTTATAGCAGCAACTCTGAAATGAAATGAAATGAAATGAAATGAAATGAAATGAAATGAAATGAAATGAATGGTAAATATGGTCAGAGATAAAATTTAGAAAAATAAATCCTCTTTCTCTCTTTAAAAATATTTGGTGTTATAACTCATTTGAAATATTTGTTTTCATATGCACTTTTTTTTGCCTAATGAGACCTTTTTTTTTTCTACTCTCTAGTATTTTGACACAGTTCTGAAAATGTGTTAATGAGAATACCTCCTTTTTTCTGCCAACATAGCTTTAAAATAATCTGAGTAATTAGTAGGTCTGTGAAAGGAAGTTGATATAAAAAGAGCTGACATTATTAAATTAAATGCAAATGATAATCCTTTTGTATATAAATATAGGGGTCTTGTTTGCTGATTCAGAACTATTACCAAAATCATCTACCAATTGCATTTAGATATAATTCAAAAGCATTGCAAAACATTTGTGCTAAAAGTAAAAATCTATGGATAACCATTAAAAATGGTCTTATTTTCAAAATTACTGAATTAATAAGTAATGCACACCACCTTTCCTTATATGTTTGTTTTCTAATTTATCTTTATTACAAAGTATACTGAAAACAATGCAAATGTTTCATGCTATCACAGAATCACAGAATGCTTAAGGTTGGAAGGGACCTCTAGAAGCCATCTAGTCCAACCCCGCTGCACACTCAGGGTCACCTAGAGCACGTGGCACAGGACTGCATCCAAGCAGGTTTTGAAGAAAAGAAGACTCCACAACCTCTCTGGGCAGCCTGTTCCAGGGCTCTGTCACCCTCACCATTGAGAACTATTTCCTTAAGTTCCTGTGGAACTTTTGATGCTTCAGTTTCTGGCCGTTTCCTCTAGTTCTGTCGGTGGCCACCACTGAAAGAGACCAGCACCATCCTCCTCACTGCCTCCTTTGAGGTACTTAGAGCCACTGATTAGATCCCCTCTCAGCATTCTCTTCTCCAGGCTGAACAGGCCCAGCTTTCTCAGCCTCTCCTCATAGGGCAGATGTTCCAGGCCCCTGATCATCTTCGTAGCCCTGCTGGACTCTCTCCAGCAGCTCCACATCCCTCTTGTACTGTGGAGCCCAGAACTGGACACAATACTCCAGATGTGGCCTCACCAGGGCTGAGCAGAAGGGCAGGATCCCCTCCCACTCCCATGAGAGACACATACGCAAGCCTCAGAGCCCAGCGGCGCCACGGAGTGCCCTCCCTTGGGACACGGAGGAGGCAACACACCCTCCGTCCCACTTTGATATAGACATGTAGAGATAGACATTTATTTCATTTTAAGGACTTTTGAAAAATGACTGAAGAATGTATGCTATCTTCATAATCATATGTTCCACTATGTAATATTGGTAACATCCATATTTCATGAGTACAATTTATATTGGAAACAACACCTTTATTTAAACTCCTAGTCTTCTAAAGAGAATGATTTTGCTTCTGTCAGCATTTTATGTCAATCCTCTTCTCTGCATATTTTGTGAAGAGTTATTTTTTCCAAGTAGTTTCATTGCTCCATTTTTAAATCCATTTTTAAAAGGTGAAAGGTGCCTGACTCACTGAAAACGGAGGTCTATATGTGTAATTTTCAGTATACACAAACAATTACCACAGTTCCCAACACATCCCAGATTTGTCTCTGATTTTCGTTAGGAATTTTTTAGTTCTGTACAGGTCTAAAATCAACAAGTTAAATTTTATAATGACAAATATTAAGCATCTTCATTCTCAAAGTGAAACTCATGACTTGTACATTTGAACACTAGACAATATAGTTATCCAATTTTATCTATACATGCCCATTCAGTGTTTCAAATAATTTCCTCTTCTCCAGTGTTATTGAAAATATATTATCTGCCATACAGCTAGTGATGTATATTGGAAAATACTAGATTATGAAATAATCTTAGAATTCATTTGTAGTTGATAGAAATTCTAAATACTCACTAAGTGTGATACATAATTTATTAACACATAGGTCAATCTAAATTTTCATTAATTTGTTAATCTAGGGACTCCCCATATTGACAAAATAGAGTTCATCCTGGTATTAGCTTTTTCAGATTATAATGCCATGTGTCAGCTGTAAAGGGTGATATTACAGGAGCCTGTGATGCCTGGTGCTTGCTGCCATTGGGAGTTCAGTAGTAGTGTCAGCAGGGGTAGGAGAGAGAGTGAACAATTGGATTTGGTCCTTCTAGGCCTGTGTGACCCACCTAGTGGGTGAGGGAAAGGATGTGGACGTGGTCTACTTAGACTTTAGTAAGGCCTTTGACTCTCCCATTGCATTCCCTTGAAGAAGCTGGTACACTCTACACACTAAAGGTTCACTCATACTTCTTAAAAAACAGAATAATAATAAAAATAATAAAAAAAACCCCAGCAACAACAAGAAAAAAAAAAAGCAGTGAACATGGTTGAATACTGGAGCCTGTTCATTTATTCTGCTTAATTATTAATTATTAGTCAACTCTCCAGTGTTTTTTTTTTTTTTTTTTTTTTTTTGCTCACATCAACAAATCTCTCACAATTTTTCCAGGACTTTTACCTGCAAATAGCAAATATTTTGCAAGTACCAGAAAGATCCTAGGTGCTATCCACAGCCCGCTGCTATGTACTGCTAATGAAGCCATACTTGGCTACTTGCCCTCAGTGCCAACCTGTGCCTTGTCCTCTTTTATTTCCAGCATAGGCACAGCCTGTGCAACTCTGGCATGAAAACTTCACTGCTGCTCTTTTTCTAGCTGAATGTCATGTTGATAGCATGCTAACCATCTTCCCACTATTAACCAAGTTGCACAGTGTGGGTGGAAAGGAGCAAAGGGTGAATTCAAATGCAAGGGGCCAAGGAGCAGATATTTGGTGACAGCACTAAAATAGGAGCAAAAGGAACAGAAGGGCAGAAGGAGCAGAAGAAAAGAGTGAATTGCAAAAATGGTCTGTGCGAGCTGCTCCATGACCAGAGAAAATACTATGAACTGCTATATACACTGAAAATTTGAACTGTAGGCATATCAAGTGGGATCATCCAGAATTAATGGACACTTCAAAATTCTAGCGTTAATCCTTTTGTATCTCAGACGAGGATAATAGTATTATCACTCCTCAAAGCAATATTGAAAATGAGAAGTAATACTTGTGAGCTACTCAGATATCACACAGTGATGTGTACTGCAGAAATGCCCCAGAGGAAGTTCATAATTCTGAATTCAATGCAGGGCTGCAATGGTGTGCTGTAAATAAGAGCTGGCTGACGTACTGAATGACGAAGATAAAAAATAATTTTCTATCTGCCTTTTTAGTGCACACACTCTGTTCTTTGTCCAGAATGATGGAGGTGTCTCTAGAAAAAAAAAAGGAAAAATCAGATGGTTGTATAATTACAGTCTATCATATGACGTGACAGATAGCTCAGAATAAGTTTGTATAGGAAATTTTATTCAGCATTGCTGGGCTTTTGAGTCTTTCTCTTCATACTGTCTTTAGAGGTTTGTTTGCAGCTCTTTTCTCCCATTTACACACAGTAACATAATCAATTTGCATTCTTTTTTTATATATTTCATATATGAGATGTGACTGTTCACCTGAATAAATCTGAGAGAGGACATGACTGGCATTAGCTGATCACATTGCTATACAACATCCACTCCTGTAGAGCAGAGGGCATGAATCTTTTTCAGTTTGCCTGACACATGAGGTGTTCAAGAACAGAAGACAGGCAATTTCTACTGACCTAAGCAGAAGAGCTACATGGGGGCTATGCAGCCCTAATAACCACATAGGCAGCAGATTTTGCAGTGATGAAGAAAAGAATGACCCTTTTGTATGCATTATTCAAGGAAGAAGCCTACTTAATTTGGGTTCAATTCCAGTGAGTGAGGTTTGTGTTAAACAGTGTCATTACTATCAGTGTGCCTATTTGTATGGTTAATTCCTTCTCTTTGGGCATATAAGTCACAAAATGAAGAGCTTGGTTCAAATGGTATCTGCAATAGTATGCAGGAATAAAAAGAAATACTAATTCATTTGTAAGCCCCTGAGAACAAAGTCTCTACTTTTTATGTTTCCTCAGCATCAAACACAATAGAGCGGCAATCCTTGTTGTGCTCTGGGGAACAATGTCAACACTTTTGTTGTGAAAGTGTTGGCATTTGATTAAATCCCCAGTTTCTTGTTGCAGTTGGTGTTCAAATTATAAAAAAAAAAAAAAATGACCAAAACTCAGGATAGAGAGGAAAAAATAGAAAACATTGCACTCTCTCATATGTGCTCATTCCAAGCTCAGATGAGTCACAGTCTTTTAAATTGCCTTTGTCTCCATTGGGTAGTGAATTCCACAACTTCATAATTACTTGGAGATTTGCGACTTACGAGTTTTAGCCTTTTGTATGACCTTTACACTCCACTTACCACTTAGAGAAATAGCAAGGCACCAATTTATTCCAGCCATTTGTCAAAATCGTATAAAAAGTCATGTTGCTTTGCCATGCAGACAGACCACAGGTTATAATGCAAAAAAGCAGATTTCAGTTTTTCAGGATCCATCACGGCATATCACTGTGCTGAACAGTCAGGAAAAATGATGTGTTTTGGAGATTTTCAGTGCAGAAAGAGGGGGAGGGTGTAGCTTCTCCATGAAAGAAGTGCTTTGTCCAGTGTGCTTAAATGAGCTACTTGTTGGTGCGCAGAGCTGGCGGGGGGCCAGGGTTTCCAGACCTCACATTTTCTTAGCTTCCCTTTGTCTCATGCAGTAGGCGGTATTTCTAACTGGTGTAAAGATTTGTGGCATTCTTCTCATGTCAAAAAGAACAATAAGGTAAACAATAATATAGAGTGAGAGTAGCATTTTGTAAGTCATTTCCACAGAGCAAAATTGCTCTCTTCATCTCATTGATTAGAGATGTCCGACCAGAATCAGCACACTTTTTTTCCTGATCTTAAAGGAGTCTTCTTAGCCTTCAATTAAAATTTACAGTTAATATTACTCCTTAATTCCTCATACTCTCTTCTTAACACGTCACAAACACATACACTATTTAAACACACATTTGTTCTGTCACCTGTTTCAAATTCTGTGGGTTTTTAAAATTGTCTTGTTTGTTTTTCTGTTCTTTGGGAGTGGGGCTCATAAGCAGCTCAAAATCCAATGTTTCTGAAGTCTTTTTTAAAATACTGGAAAAAATGTTTTCATAAGCATTTCCATTAACAAAAAAGTCATCCATGAATATAGCTGGAGGGGGAATAGATTTTAAATCCGAATGAAATATTGAAGGAAGAAAAAAATAATACCTCAATGCAGGGAAAAAAAAAAAAAAAAAAAGGTTGTGAGAAGTCAAAATGGGCTTTTGCCAATTGAAACTTTCTAGTTCTGCAACTACTATTTCTCCTTTATTTACTTACCTTTTTAATATTTTTCATTGGAGAAATTAATAAGACATCTCATCTTTCCTTACTGAAAGTATTGCTTTTTGCTGAGAACTATTTTCTCGTTATCAGTATTAAAGTATTTTACAGCAAAGCCCTTTTCTTTCATTTCTGGAAAAATCCATCCAACTACTTTTAAACAAGATGTGCAAAAAGAAAATCCTGAAAAATCATCCAGCAGATACATACTTCTGCAGAGGTCAAATTAAAAAAAAAAAATGTTAGTAATTTGACCTTCCTTCTCCCCAATTCCTGTGAGTTTCTGATGTTCCCTTGAGAAGAAAACAGTTTTCAACTTTTGAAAGAAGAATAAGGAAGAGATAATAAAGCCACAGTTTGACCTCATAAAGCATCTATAGAAATGAATCACATGAGAGTACAACTGTAAAATTTGAAAGCTTTCCCGTAATTAGTTCAGACATGGAAATAAAACACAAGACATACATGATTATATTTCTCAGAGTCAGTATTAGCTTAATTCCTCTTTCATTTGAATCAGTGGAGTATTCATGGAAGGTGGTTAGATCAATACTTAGTTATCATTGTAATCTTTATGCAACTGACACTATTATGCTTTCTCAGATATGCTTGTAACTTAAATATATTAAATAAACATTTTTGCATAACATGAAATGTATTACACTTTTTTTGTGACTTACCATTCTTTTTTCATGATGAAGATACCAAAAATGATTTATATTTGTTAATCCATCAAACATTTCTCAAAACGTACATCTAAGGCGTTGAAATTGGTTAATATTTTCAAGAATTATTACACTTTAAAACAGCAATTTCCATGGAATAAAGCCCTAACCAACACTGAGCATACCCTGTCTGTGTGATCTGATACACTGCCTGTATGTTTTTATTTTGTTTTGTTTTGTTTTTTCATCAGCAATATAGTATTAGACATTGGATCCACAGTAAAATGTGCTGAGTAAGGAGGTCATGGTGTGGTGTTTGGCTGCTAGCATATACAACAGAATATCTGTTTTTTTTTTTTTTTAAAAAAAAAAGGGGTTACTAATCTGAGTTCTCTCAACAGAGCATCTGAAGATGGTATAGTTTTCTGCACCATGAAAAAAAATATATCATTTAATAAAATAGATAATAAAAACTGGAAATATCGACCTCATGGGGGAAGTTTAAATATTGGGGTTTATTTTGTATAATTATAAGCAATTAGAGGAAAAAGAAAGTGAAACTTCTTTTGGTGACTTTCGGTATATGTGTATATATGTTTACTTAGAAGAATTACATGCCTTGACTAAAGATAATTCAACTCTTAGTCATTATCTTTTTTCTCTTTTGAGCGTCTTTTAACTTTTACAAGACATGCAACTTGGAGGACTTTCAAAATCAGAAAACAAAAAAAAAAAGGAAACTTGAGTTGTTATTTAAAGGAGTTATTTAACTGTTTTCAATTATAACTAGTGACTGAGTCAGAACTGTATGTGGTTCAGCTAATTGCTGAAAACTGCTTGGGTCCTAAGGGATATGAATTGCTCTACTTTAGACTTATTGGAAAAGCATTCACTTTTAAAGAAGGAGGTGAAAACAGAGGCTGTCAAACCATCAGGCATTTCAGAATGCACGCTAATGAAACGTCGAGGTGGTTATGAATAAAACACAAGTCTTTGCAGAGGATTAAAAATATGGTGTGTACAGTCTCCGTGCTTATGCTGTACAGTTATATTCATCCTTCAGCAAAGGCTAAAAAGAGAAAAAAAAATAGATTTGTGATTAAAAGTGCTATTTTTCTGAGGGAAAAAAGGATCAGATAGCAAGGGAAAAATACAGTGAATGCGTTTGTTTTTACTTCAGTGACCTCAGTAAATATGCACCAAGAATTTATATTCAGAAATGAAATAAAAAGAGATGTTTATAAGAAATGTTTTAATTATAATATTGCCTTGTCTCAGTGTTCTTGCATTCATCTATATACAGAGCCGGTGTGTATTGCTAGAAATAGAAATGCCACTGCAAACACATCTGTGGGGAAGCATTTTTGGGATACTGAAAACACTTCTACAAGTTTTCAGTGACCAAAACTCATTAGAGCAAGTAGTCTGAGTAACCTCTTGAGGAAACTCTACTGGCTAGCATTAGTCAATAAAACAACACAGAAAAATCCTGGTGGAAGACATTTATCGGGTAGGCATGTGGCTTTGGGGATTTTCAGACAGAGTCAAGAAGCCAGATACCTTGATTCTCCCTTGGTAGAATCAAAAAACAGATTTCAAGATAAACTGTCAGTTGAAGCTTCAAGTGTTTCCATAAGGTGTATGCAGATATTTTTTTGTGATGAACATAGCCCTAAATAACAGTGTGCAACATGTAATTAGGTGAAAAGAATGTGCAGTTTAGGAAATTCTGAGAGTAGAACCATGGATACAATATGGTCTAGAAAGTGCATTATAAAGAATTTACTTTATAAAGATACTAAGAAGTTTTGCATAATATTGTATTTCACTATTACCTGGTATAATCACTAAAGACCAAAACTTACATACAGATACCTTGTGTAACGAGTGAATTTTATAGGTCACAGGCTGCAGGACCAGTGAGAAAAGGATTTGTTCATTTATGATGAAGGTGTGAACTCAATATCCTCATTATAATTAATACTGTAGGTATGATGAAATTTGTGGGTTTGTCACCAACAATGATGCCAGATTTCCTATAGAAAAGTTTATCTTTAGGAGAGGAAGAAGGAAGTAATTCCATTGTTGGTGCAGTAACTGAATATTTTACACCTTACAGAGGAGCATACTGCTAGTTTAGTCAGAGCAATGTAAATGATGATGAGCAGAAAACAAAACAAACAAACAAACAACAACAAAAAAAGGAGGCATCTATGTGTAAACAGAATGAAGCCAGAAGCAATGGATTAAGTTAAATCTCTTCAGCTCTTTCCCTTTGCCCCCCATCTCCAATTAAGGGGAGATAATTTACTGCTGATGGGCTTTCGGCATTTTCCTCCACCGGTCCTTCTCTCACCAAGAAGCAGAATGAAACTAATGAGAGGCTGCAGAGCCTCAGAAAACAAGAATCTCTCTTGGAAATTAGATAGTGATAATTGTTAAAAAACTCAGAAAACTTGGTTTAAGACAATTCGATAAGGATGCTGAAAGACTGATTGCTACAAAGGTGAGTTTGGGGGTATGGTTTGTTTGCTCTTTGGCCTGTTTCATTTGCTACTGTTGCCAATTACTTGAACTCTCTAATTCTGGTGTACTGATACACTTATCTTTTACATTGCAATACTCCTTTTTCATATATACAGATTTTAGAACATGTTCATTCCTAAATCGGAATTGGCAGGGGGGAAAGTGAATTTCACAGTGATTTGTAAAGAAAAAAAAAAGAAAAAAGTGTTTAATTTTTTATCTAGTAAGATTTCAACTGTTTAGACAAACTACTGAACAAAAGAGTAGATATACTGGAATAACTTGGAGTATTATATCTGTTTAAGGCCCTGTTAAAGTAGGGAAAGTGTTACGAGATGAGCAATGAAAGGGGTGGCCCAGCATTACCTGCCCTTTGAAACATGACTTTCAGACTACTTAATGTACAGTACCTCCACTGACATGCTTATAAACTTACATATTCGACGCTCACAAATGATATATGGGATTCTTGCTGAGTGTCCTTGAAGCTTAACTGTTATCAAGATTGCCTTCACTTTCCAGTAACGTTGCATCCACAATGAAAACCCCAATTAATATCTTACTAATTTAATTACAATTTTGGCATGACTTGTCTTACCAAAATTATCTGGTTGGAATATGAGATTTAATTTCGTCTTTACAATCTGAAACTTTAGTTAATCACATGAAAATATTTTTATATGTGTAACAAAACACAATTAAAATAGAGAAAGGTACATCTTCAAAGAAAAAATTCTAGGAAACAGCTAATATAAACAGAACCAATATATTCTGTTTGATGGGCAATTACTCCATTCTGAATCTATTACAATAACTGCTGTGCTATTTATACAAGATTTTTATCCTCATCCCCAGGTTCCTTCTCTCTCCCCCTTCTCCCTCACTGTTTCTCGCCCCCTCAAGCACTGCAGATTTTCTCAAAAGAACAGCTCTGACTAAGGCACCAAAATTTAGTGGTCACATGCAGCAGAAGTCCTCAATATTCAGTAGTTTGCTTAGAAAAACTTGGCCCCTAAAAATATTAACCTTATACTACTGAGCACATGACAAATTTGTCTCATTGGTTCTATCTCGGGTTGAAAGTGGTTCTTTCAGAGGATCAGCTGCAATTCACCCACATTTGTCTACTTACTGCTTAGGCAGAAAACAAAGTGTTGATAGGATGACACTACATTAAATACTCCATTTTCATTCTGTGAACAAAAAGATATGACAACAGACTAAAGAAAACTCCAAATTCTTTAAGTGGTAATATATAATTGAAAACTAATACTTTCCTGTACAAGTGTTGAACATGTATTTAATTTACATAGACAAAAGACTAGAGTTTTGCCAAAAATATATATACGAATATTTAAAATTATACATATACATACATATATGCATATATATGCACACATATATTAAATGTTGAAAATCTTAAATTAAATAAGCAGAAAGATAACAAATAAATCTTTTACTATGAAACAATTCACTAGGGACCATGCAAAGAAAATGCACATATTCAGAACAATTTTCCAAACAGAAATTTCAATATTTGCCAAGGCTGAACAATTTTATAAAATAAAAATATTGAGATATCTATTTCAAAGTTATAATTTATATAGGTCATGCTGATAATCCTGTCTATACCATATTACAAAAATGCAAGGACAGAAATCAGTGTTTGAATTATGGGGGAAAAATCATGGTGTGCTGAAATGTGGCACCATATGATGTGTAGGTGGGTCTATACAGCTGACTAAGAGATACAGAAAAGAGAAATCATCAATCTATCTACCCTGTTAAAATGAGAAAAAATATATTTATCACAGTCTTATTTTTCAGTACAGAGTAATTCATTGATTTAAAAGTACTCCAGTTTTTATTTTTAATTCTTTCTTTTTAGTAAAATTTTATACCTGACACCTTCTTATAACTGCTGAAATCATAAAGTCCACATTCATTTGCTTAATTTTAGATGATTTGCAATACAATATTTCAAGATAGTTCCATACTTTACCCTCTGCCAATAGAGAGTTTTGGGAAACCCTTACATTTCTAAGTATGTATGTGAAAGTATAGAAATAGTAAAATATGCAGGGACTTCATTCTCCTGTAACAGATTTGCTCATACTGATCACTCACTTTTCTGTGCACTAGCGATCTGCTTAGAGTCAAGGAAAATATTCCTTAGATTTGAATTGGACCATAAGATATGAAATTAACTATGTCAGAAGAAATAAAAAAGATTCCTGCCTGGTATCAGAGTTTGTGTGAAATCTGCTTAGCAAAAGTATTTAAAAGTGTACATATTTCTTTGCTTAACTTGTACACAGTACCTCCAATCTTTGCAATGAAGTCCAAAGTTCAGACTCACAAATAAGAAGTCGATTGCCATCATTTTATTATAAAAAAAGTTTTATTTTATTAAAAAAAGTGAAATACTTGGCTTCATACAATAAGCAAAAGAGACAAGATTTGCCTCAGAGGAATCTGTACTTACTGTACAGAGGAAAGAGCCCGAAGAAAAGAAGTATCTCTTTTTTTCTTTCACTGCATCTGAAGCTTTTGAATATAAGGAAAGAGCAGAGTTTTCTTTTGGATTTTGATAAGGGGAATAAATTTACACACCTAACCGAAGGAATTACTGGCACGACTATTAAGCATTGCTTGTGTTGGACTTTCATTTCCAGAGAATTGTAAATATGGGATAATCTGCTGTGTTCTTTCATTTCTATTTGATCTCCAATACAAATAAAGCACAACTGTTTCTTATTTTTTATTTCAGTAATTCTTATATATTTTTTTTTCTTTTTCCATTGTAATACATTTGGATTGTGAAACCATACTAAAGCTTTCCTTTGCATTTTTTTGAATGCTCCATTATTGCATTAATAAGAATGTCCTTAGGCTTTCTATATCATACATGCTTCAGTTTACCCTGCCTTACCAGGCATCACTGTTTAATTCTTCCCTAAATTTCCTTTTCTTGTGATGGAAGTATGCAAATAAGACCTTAAAATCTGGTTATTTGTGAGTTTAGTAAAGAAACTAGACCAAATTTTAAAAGTATATAGGATCCTAAAGTGCAACCCAGGCAGAATCTGGATGCCTAAATGCAAAAATAAAACTAGCCCTGGAAATGCTTATTTTAAGTCACTTAGGATGGAAATAATCCTATCTAATTTTACTCTTTAAATATCTATGCTTGGTCAAACTAATCCCACTACAATTGTTGGTGCCTCTCCATTTTCTGCATGGTATAAAATAATCCATACCTGACCTGCAGTCCCTCACTCCTCCGATGACCTCATGGTCAGACTTTCTATTTCCAATGGCATATGTATTTCTTCTGTAAATGTTACGTGTGTGGCATTAAGAAAATCTTTCTATTGTAAATTTGTTCTTTTGGAGGATGTACTCTTGAAAGATAGTTATTGACTATTCATATCTTAAAAATGCACTATTAGGATAACCTATCTTCTACATGAAGCTATTAATATAGAAGGCATACATAAAAGACCAAAATAAACTTTCCCTTTAGGTCTACCTAAATCTCTCCTTCCATCTTTTTCTCTGTGTCCCATAACTTCCTCTGCTTCAAAAAAATATAAATCTCTCACTATTTCTTCTTCTCATTTATAATTTTTGCTCACCAGCCTTGCTTGCTGTCTTACTTCATATTTGTCTCTACCTGAGTAGATTAGTCTCTGCCTAATTTCCTCTTTTTGACTATTCCATTTGTTTTTAGCTATTTCCTCAGTCTGCACAGTTTGGTATTTCACTATATCAAAACTTTATAACACTGAATGTCCCTATTTAGGTCTCTCATGGAGAATAAAGTCACAATTTTCACAGTGCTGCATAGAATTGCTGAAATATACTATTATGGTCTCGTGTTATTTTCTGTCCAGAGATAGAGTCCTTACAAAAAAGGTGAGTGGAACTAAACCTATTATTCTAATTAAATACTAAACATAACCAGCACCTGGTATATAAGTAATAATTCTTTTAATTTGTGTTATCTGCTTCTCCTTATTCATCCTATGATCCAGTTTACCTTTTTAACTACAGCTATAAACTGAATTAATGGTTTCAATAATTTTTCTACAATAGCTCCTAAATGGATTTCCTGGAATGGTATGTTGAACGACTATTTCACCTGATATATAGATTTTTTCTTTATTATTATTATTATTTCTTCTCCCTGGATTTAATTTGTCCTTATTAGTCTCTGCAGCATCTATTGACATGATTTTCCCCAAATTGTGATTACAAGACTGATACTATTCTTCTTCATACATACATTTTTACGTTCAGTGTCATTCTCTAATATTTTTCTTCATACATTTCAAGCTTATAGAAACTATCTAGTTACATGAGTGAATCTGAAATGTTCTTTGGTTGAAAAGAAGGGACTGAGCTTCTATGTAAAAGCTCAGTCTCTGACAAAATTCTTTGGCTCAATAATTTAGGAAAGAAAAAGGAGCAGAAAAAATATAAAAATCTTGACCTTTGTTAGTTAAGAGGAAATTACTTAACTGGCTTATTAAAAGTGCACACATGCACACATCCCCGTGCAAATGCATGTATTTAGTAAAAAAAAATAATAATAATACAAGAAAAATGAATAAGTAATTAAGTTATGCTAATTAATAATCCACCCAGACAACAAATACTCTTTTGTAAAATAATTCACATTTTTCTCGGGCCAGAGTGTATTTTCTTGCTTCCTTGTATCTTATTATGTCAATATACCATAGTTGCTAAGATTTCAATGGATTATTAATTTAAAGGGAGTGAGGAAATGAGGGAAGGAAGGAAGGAAGGAAGGAAGGAAGGAAGGAAGGAAGGAAGGAAGGAAGGAAGGAAGGAAGGAAGGAAGGAAGGAAGGAAGGAAGGAAGGAAGGAAGGAAGGAAGGAAGGAAGGAAGGAAGGAAGGAAGGAAGGAAGGAAGGAAGGAAGGAAGGAAGGAAGGAAGGAAGGAAGGAAGGAAGGAAGGAAGGAAGGAAGGAAGGAAGGAAGGAAGGAAGGAGAGAGACATGAAGGTAGGGAGGGAGGGAAGAGGGGAGGGGATGGGAGAGGAAGGAAAGGGAATGGTGAGGAGAGGAGAGGAGAGGAGAGGAGAGGAGAGGAGAGGAGAGGAGAGGAGAGGAGAGGAGAGGAGGAAAGGGACAGGGAAAGAGGGAGAAGTAGTTATATTTGGTTCATTTCATTCCTTTTCCTCTCCAACACCCAGGGATGATTCCAAAAATCAGAGATTCGAGTATTACCCCAACCACTGCATGCACACACGGTTGTCTGTATGATCCATCTCTCTGATGGTTATGATTCTCCAGTCTCCCTTTCTCATCACTGGGAAAACACCTTGACAAACTCAAAGTGAATGAACTTTTTCCGTTCAACTCTGCACAGCAAATAAATCACTCTTTAATCACTCTTTATATTTCTAAATAATGGGCAGCTAGAGGATTTATTTTTCTTTAACCATGTTTCTTCCACTCACTACTTTAAACATTATAAATAACTAAAACCAAACTGCTCCTCAGTCTAACAAAACAAAAAATGGAGAAGAGTTAACAAATGGTCATTATCATTTTGTGTGAGATCCAACAAATTTCCAGGGGACAGTAAGTGCTAAAATCTTTCAAAAAAACTGAAAGAACCCACTCTATGTAGAATATATGGTGGAGTGAGCAGTCTGTACAGTATTTTGCAGGGTTAAAATGTATATACTCTGTCACCCAGGAGATGTTGCTCAACATTGTGTTTATTTCACAAAGAAAAAATACAGTTTGAAGAAAGAGAACACTTAGCACTGAAACAGTAGCTTTCTCTTCACTTCTCATGTTAACCTGTCACTTCAAGTTTATTTGTGGGATTATTCTGGCAAGCCCCCATTCACATATGTTGGAATTCTAACTTTTTGCCAGTTTTGCATTATTGTAAAAATATTTGTCCATTTATTTCTAACAGTTTGAAGCTCCCTAGCAATATCCAGAAATTATCTTTAGTCAGTTAATAAGTCAGCTTGATGTCCTCAACTTCATTTTGAAACATCTCAGCGATGCCAGATGAAACATTTTTATCATCTTTTTTTTCTAAGTCTTCAAAGTTACCCTGAAACTACCTTGTTAGCCATTTTGCCTGCAGTGTTTCTTCACTCACCTTTGCAAAACTCTAGTCATTTTTTTAAACACTCCAAAACTAGTCCCTTCTATCACCTCTGCTTCTATCATTTCAACAATGCCAGACAGTGCTTACAGAGTACTTGAAAAAACATATAGTCTCAGTACACCAGTCTTATTAAGTAAATTATTTTTTTAGGTTTTGCAACACGTATTATTAACCATTTCCTTTTTCACCCCCATTTCACCTTATTTATCCTGGTCTTTGGCAATGGCAGTCTGTCTAAATGTGTTACATATCCATGGGACTGCCATAAAAATGAACATTACTGAATAAAATGAGGCAAGCACAAGCACTTTATTTGCAGTTTATGTATTAAGTATTGCAAATGTTTTTTCACAGAGAATACATGGTAAACATGTTTTGTGAGAGATCATGGAAAGACACATTTTCTCTATATATGCAGCATATAGACTTCCTAGTCAGAAACTACAAACAGTGACATAATACAGTGACAATCATCATAACATGTCACCAGAAATGCAGATATTGACAGCATCTATAAATATGTGCATGCAGAACAAAAGTAAAATATACAAGCCTCTATTACCTGATGCATGGATTCACTACCTATGTTAGCTTTTGATGACACAGATTAGACGTAGATTAGATAGAGATATAGATGAACTAGATAATAATTGTTTTATTTCAAATCCATTCTCTTTAGTAATGGTATGTTGTTTGTTGATTACCAATGTATTGTGCATGTTTTATCTATTTAAAGAAGAAGATACAGTTCATGTACATATCTACATGCATGTGTGATAGAAAAACAGAGAAACACAGGAGGAGGACATTGTTTTTACAATTACTTTGGGAAAAAAAATCATCTAGCTACCCACTTTGAATTAACCTTATCTAGACCTTGCATTTCTCTAAGCTAACATAATTGACTGCAATGACCAGAGGATCATAAGCTTCTGATTTAAGGTTAACTGCAAAAAACATTTAGAGTCTCCTGTCTTTCTGCCTGTGAACAACAGTAGCACTTGATACCCAGGAGAGCATCACAGAGAAACAAGCAAGGCTCTGTGGCTCTTGGATTTCCATTTAATGTTTTGGGTGTTTCTGCTCTGTGTCTTTTTCTTGTTACATCCCCTTAGCCGTACAAAAAGAAAAAGAGCTAAAAGAAATCAACTCATATTTTCTACACCATCCAAAAATATGTAATTTGACCTATAAAACAGCAACTTGTATTAAGTGAAGTAGTATAGCAGTGCATATTCAGTGCAACTCTGCCAAATGAAGAGCTGTGTACAGCAACAGAATATTATAGCCCAGAGTTAATAATTTGCTTGAACAGGGCATCCCATTTAGTCAGATTCTGTTTCCTAACAACTTGCTAAAAGATGCTGCATTACAAGGCCGAATAGGACGTTTTATTTGCACCTTTCAAGAAGTTATTTTCTTTTGCAACTAAAACATTAGTCTTTCAATGTCATAAAAAGATGGTTCCAGACTGAGAAAGATTACATGATTATAGGAAAAAATACATTCATATACTAGCTCAGTCAGTAGTCTTCAACGTTTCTCTTTTTTTTTTTTTCTGTAAAAATAAATTTCTGGTAAAGTAACACTGTGTAATAACCTGAAATAGAGATGTTTAAAATAAGTTAATCATCTCTTCCATGAATTTATGAGTTACCATGAATGACTCCCAAATTTCACTGAATAGTTTCAAATTAACTCTTCTCCATTGACATGTCACACTGTATATATTGTTTGATAATCTTGTAAATTAAATGAATAGATTTAAATGCTGCATTGAAGCAGTCCCAAGAGCCTTAAAACATTAATTATTGTTTTCTTAAGCCTGTTTATTACATCTATGAGGCACACATTAAAAATATTGAATACCGAAGCATTCTCTATTCAGAGTTCCTTTGCAATTATTACACTTTGCTTATTTTGCAGCCAATATTGGAACTCAGAAGAGAGTGCCTCTATTTTAGGAATTTAATTTCATTGAAGTTCGTTCCTTCAGCACACAAGACCTTTCTTGAATGATAGATCTTCTACAGGGTAGGCTCTGTCGAATATGTGTCCACGGCTGAATACACTTCAGTAATTTATTTCCTGAGTTTTTTGTGCTAATGTAATGAGCTACATCATAGCTGAAACTCAAGATGTAGAAGCTGCTTTCTTATCAGCATAAAGCATATCTGTAATGAAAGAGTAAACCCTTTCTAAAGATAAATATGTATTTGTAAAACAAAGATTTAAAATTTGTTTTAACTTTATAGAGCTTAGAGTCTAGAAATATGGAACAAAAGCTGTACCTGGGGTGCATTTGTTGAATTTGAACCATTCAGAATAAACAGGTATTGTAAATATAATTTGAATTTGTGAAAAGATCTAAAAGAAGTACTGTTTTGATCTTTCAATTTCTAAATTTCAGGGACAAACAGATATTTGTTCTACATAGGAGTTTATTTTATGTTCTTAAATTTTACATTATAAGACCAAAGTCTAAATATAATAATTAAGTGATCCTCAGAACATACCTGTGAACACTTATCATCCGCTTTTTCCCTTTCTCTTATCAAACTGAATGACTGAACTTAAAATATACCTTCAATGAATTTTGGTTATAGTTTTTTTTGTTCAGAATATCTTTACAATCCTCTGCAAACATTAACGGAAAGAGTCTAGGAACATATCTATCTCAAATTAAGCTGGCATTAGTTAATCAGCAAATCACAGAATCACACAGAATCACAGAATGCCTAGGGCTGGAAAGGACCTCTAGAGGTCATCTAGTCCAACCCCCCTGCTCCAGCAGGGTCACCTAGAGCACGTGGCACAGGACTGCATCCAAGCGGGTTTTGAAGATCTCCAGAGAAGGAGACTCCACAATCTCTCTGGGCAGCCTGTTCCAGTGCTCTGTCATCCTCACATAAGCACTTCTTATTGAAAGGCTTCTGTGCCAAGCAGAATTCTGTGATTGAGTTTTTTTAAAAGTTCACTTCCACAGCTTGAAAAAATGGGAGAGTGAAGCCACCCGAGGACTCTCAACTCTTACCTCCCTTTTGTAGACTCTGTTAGGTGACAAATTATGCTAAGCATACTGAGGAAAATTAAGACCTCTAACTGTCCAGCCAGCTTTCCCAGCGAATGCTTATTCCCAGTAGCGACTGTATGGGAGCAGCTGAGATGGACTTTGGGGACCAATTAGGAATGGGTAGGACTTCCAGAAGTGTTTCCATATTAAAGACAAGGATGACTTAATACCAGCTGAAGAGTTTGCCAGCGAACCACTAGATGTTTACACGTCAAACAGAGTACCTGAAGTACTCCATTATTCTGAAAGTCACTGTTAGAGAAAAGAATGAATTAGAAGTACTTGAAATTAGAATCTTTAGTTCCTAACTTTAATTCCTAATTGGGCATCTAAATTGCCTATTTTGAAAGAGCTCAGAAGTCCTCAGTTCCAATTTAAAACACAGTCTGCATTGCCTGCTTATCAAAAGACTGAGGTCCTTCCGCACCCCTCCAACAAAAGAAAATTATTGTAGGAGGGCCTGGGTCCTAAATAGTAAATTTTACTTCACACCATTAATGAACAGAATAGCTTGGTTATATTGTGCATGGAAGAATTTGTACCCATGAAAATGCAGTAAACATAGTTTTGCACCCAGTGGGTGAGAAGCTGAAGAGACTACAGGATGTATAGACATGATTGAACTGTTGAAAGGGCAAACTATAGTTGGTTCAGACTTCTGATTTAAGACACTTTCATTTTAAATTCCTTTTCAGATTCACAGGGAGTGCACACATATTTGTCATTGTGACAGAGCCCTTGTTGTGCAATATGCATTTTAAACTCTGCTTAGTGAACATAAAATCTTAATATGAATTGCCTCAGTACAATCTGCTCAGGCTTTTTGTAATTCCTAGGAGTCCACAGACATTTATGTTCATATCCCCAAAATTCATTCTCAGGAGATAAGGAGTTGCTGAATAACAGTGTTTCATGATAAGCGAAATTAGTGCATAAGTTTCTAGCATTCTGCATATACACAATCATAATCAGACATACATACTACCAAAGATATATTATGTTGTTCTCTAAAAGTAGGTTCTAATGATTTTGAATATATGATGGATTTTCTCAGAAAGGAAAACCAAAATATCACTGTATTACCTCTGTGATTCCAGTTAGATACCAAGGGAAATACAAACATTAATGGAGAGTTGGGATTTCTTTACAATGAGAATAGCTATATTTGTTCAAGAAAAATAGACAACATGGACCTCTACGCTTAAATGAGAAAGTTAGACACACCGTGCCCCATCTGCCTGTGAAAAATCTGTGTTTATTCTTCTTGTGTAACAAGGAAAAATGGTATGACATCACTCATACTCTACTGAGATCATCTCTATAGTATAAATTCAAACAGATCAGATTATTTGACTAGTCTAAGAGAGCACAGCAAAAGAATAGCAAATAATTTGTAAAGCTGTTGTATCTTCTCGGTATTTGCTTTGGTTGTTAACATTAAGATTTTAAGCCAATGGCACTACTAACATTTATTTTAGAGATTGAGCAGGTCTTTAAGTTTCAGCTTATTAAAATTGATTTGGGTTCCATTTGCGTAATTGAGAATGGGATTTTTGCCAGCAATTTAAACTCTTTTGACCATTTGAACAAAGAAGTTGTGTATAATCATCTATATTTTATTCATCTTGTGATAAAACTGTCTGAGAGTGAATGGTTCTCTTCTTCCCCTCTAAATCAATTCCATTATGATTCAGAACCAAGAGAAAATGTAGTCAACGAAATCCTATCTAATTCACATTTATAGATGTTGAAACACATATCTAAAACTTGAAAGCACGTGATTTTGTGCATATATTTCAAGTTCTCAGGTGCATAAATTTAATTGTCAACATATTCAGAGAAAGCTCCAGACCTGACAAGAGCTAGCAGCTCTGAATACAAGACAAGTGTTTGCAGCAACTATTGTTGGAGTTTAACAAGTTAGAGCTCCTCAGATACTCAATCTTAGTTAACCATGTGTTTTCTCCATGTATAGCCAGCTCAGACACTGCTTCCATTTGACTCCTTTCCTGGAGAATGCAGGAGCTGTTTTTTCACATGGAAATGGCAAAGTGAACTTTGTAGCAGCTGTTGGGATACTGAGAACCTCAAATCTGGATCTAGACCAAGTATTGCTGCTGATGTGGTTGGTAGGCGGCCACAAAATGCCCATACCCTCAATACACTTATTTCCCAATCAAGCTATTACTTCAGATAGAGACATACAATATGACCAAGTCTTTGGCAATTAAGATAATAATTCAAAATTATCTGTAAAGATGTGGTCTAATTATTTTCTCCCAAATCCTTATATCAACATGAATTGTGCAGGGATAGAAAAGAAGGAACAATGTGGCAAAGACCCAAGGTTAGATGTTTCTTCTTCAGAAAACAATCTCACTCACATTTTCTTATGTAAGTACAGTTTGAATTCTACTGTTAGACTACATTATGGAAAGAAAACTAGCATGCACTATGACAAAGAAACAAATTAATACTTTGCTGTTGAAATGACTTAATTTCCTTGTCAGTTTTGTGTATAGAAAACAGTGAACGTAACCGCAAATATTTAACCTGGATGTTTGTTCTAGTAATTTGTCTAGTTAACACTGTATCATACAAAAACAAAACCAAAGGGTTAAGCTATAGTTTCTCATTTAACTTTCAATAACAAAAATGTAGGTGTGTAATCTCTGCTTGAGATTACAGGTTTTTGAGAATCTTCTGATGTTATTGGAGAAAGACAGGCACCTATGGAGGGCAATTTGTTTCTTTTTCCTTTTTCCTTTTTTTTTTTTTTTTTTTTTTTGTGGAGGGAATGACTCCAGCTTTAAGCAGCTCAAGTTAAATGTGGTATATCAGACTTTAGATAAGCACTGTATAGGTGCAAAAAACAGTTTAACCCATTGGCAAATATATATGAGGGATGAAGTGTAAATACATAATCATTTAAAAAAAAAGTGAGAAAGTGGATCAAAATGTTTATTGTTTTATAGTTCACAGGCTCAATTCATTTCCCTTTTTTTAATCAAAAAGAAAAAAGAAACAAAAGAAAGAAAAAAGGAGTAATTTTAGCTGATCAAGTTTCCATAAGATTGGTCAACTTAAAACTAAGGCAAATTTGAAGAGGAGGTAACTTTCTAGCCATCACTGCTGCAGTTTGGCTGTCCACTCACGATAAGGAATAATGAAGAGCAGAAGAGAGATGAAAACTCATGGCATCCTTCTCTCTCCTTGCCTGCCCCTGGGAATGCATTCAGCAGACAAGAAAAGTAATGAAGTTCTTATCTGCAGCTGAGAAAGCAACCCTGTTTGGAGGTAGCTTGGTAACAGCAGCAGAATGGAAAAAGAGCAGCCAATAGGTAAGTTAAAAAAAAAAAAAAGGAGATGTAGGAAAAGATCACAGGACAAGTAAATGAAATGTACAAAGACCTGAGGTGGAAAGCATATTAGTTTTGATTTAATCAAAGCAAATATAATTGTGATTTGTGGACTTATGCACTTGAACAATAAATATGTGTGCTGTTTTGAAGGAAAGTATGGAAATAATTTTGAATATCACTGATGAAAATATGAATGTCTACTGCATCTTACTGATGAGGTAAGGGAAGGGAAGGGAAGGGAAGGGAAGGGAAGGGAAGGGAAGGGAAGGGAAGGGAAGGAGAAAGTTAATGTAATTTTGATGTGTGCAAAATTAAATGAGACTGAAAAAAAAGCATTACTCTAATAAAGACTATGCAGTTTTTAGAAGAACAAGCTTTTTCCTCTTAAAAATATCTTTTAAAAATGAGAATCACTGCTGAAACATCTTTCAAGACTGCTGTTTTCAGAACAAAGATTTTTTTTTTTTTTTGCTAGTGGTGTGTCTATAAAAGAAACAATGATGGAAATGTTGCACTCAAATATGTCTCAAAAAAGCAAGGAATTTGCAGATAATTAATGAGCTATATTTTGCTTACAAATGCAGAGAAAAAAAGTTTATACTTGCTAATGTTTTTAAAGCATTTAATGATGTATCTTTCATTGCTTTAAATAGGGATATTTGCATATGAGATAACTCAAGTAAGCTATGTAAACAAAGATATTTCGAGGACACCAATAATGAAGAAAAAACAAGAGAGGGAGGTAATTATGTGGAGTTCAAGTATGTTATTAAACGCAAACTAATGATGATGAAACTGGTTTCTATAACAACAGATGGAGCACCAGCTATGTTTGGATCTAAGG
The DNA here is from genome assembly GCF_059628265.1 of Tinamus guttatus. Classification (NCBI taxonomy): domain Eukaryota; kingdom Metazoa; phylum Chordata; class Aves; order Tinamiformes; family Tinamidae; genus Tinamus; species Tinamus guttatus. Next base: position 437,791 of record NW_028289440.1, read on the forward strand.
CTTCATTGCTCATCATCAACAAGCACTCAGAGGAAAAGTGATAGACTTGACACATGTTAAGGGAATAGTGATAAAAAAAAGTTAACTCCATTCAAGTCAAAGGCCTTTTAATATTATCGTTCGTGTGCTGTGCATTGGAGACTCTTTGAAGACAATTTGGCAAAATGAGGTGAGCTAGCTGATTGAAAGTAATTTAGCAGAAAAATATATTAAGCACTTTTTCCAAGGGATTAAGATATTCTTACAATCATCAACAACAAAACTTCCAATGTTTGACTGAGTTAAGTCAAGGGATGAAGGAAAAAGAAATAATTACTACACACATGTCAAGATGAAAGTGTTTCCAAGTGCCACCATGTGAGGTTTGCTTTGTGAATGAAAAAGTAAATGCCAGAAGACCTCAGCACTCTGACCTTGAAGTGTTCCTGGTTACAGTATGACATCAGTCCTGGAGAAGAAAAATATTATATATATAAAAAATGTATCTCTCAAAGAGAGGACTGCAACACTTTAAATTTGACTGTCTGCATACATTAAAGTGTACTCAGCCACCAGTGGAATTTGTTATGACCTTGTTCGTGACCACTAACAGTCTGTACTTGGCTGCCAGAGTGAATGGAGTGTTACATTTGGACGCCAGTGTATTAAAAGGAAAATCTCACAGCATAAATGTATGCCTGCTTGGAGAGTTGGAGAAAGATGGATGAAATGTGGCGATAAGCTGACAAATCTGCAGACTTAATTCAACTGTCCTCCTCTTCTCTTCCAAAGTATTAATGTGCACAAATACATATTCTTTGCAATGAAAAGTTTACATACAAAGCAAATCTGAATAACAAATATCTGGATGGGTGTGTGAGCAAGCACATTAACCATCATATTTTAAGAAACTTTCAACAGCAACAACAGACAGAGTGCAGTATCAAGTATCCCAGTATTCGGTAAGTGGTTAATGCAGCACATGAGGAATTATACCTAAACCTACCCTTATCTAACTCATTACAATGCCAAATAAGATTTTAATTTCATGCCAGTCTATCCACAGGTATTAGCAAAATGATTGTGGTTAAAACAGAGATCTGGGAATAAGAATGGGTGGCTGAATAAAAACAGCTACAGCTGTTTTGTTGATTTGGACCAATTGCTAACATTGTTTAAGAAAAAAACAGATATTTAAAATTAGATATTCTTCCCATCACCACTTGCTCTGCAACTCCATATTTTAATATTTCAATAGAGAGGCTCACATTTTCAGTCTCTTAAAAGAGACTGCACTTAAAATCTTTTCTTCCATTGAGTCAAAACAATGAGGGTTGCTCATCTATGGAAAATAGACCATTACTTAAGGGATTCTTTTAAAAAAATCTTTAAAATTTAATTCTTAAGAAATCTGTATTTGTAGAATCTTATCTTGTGTTCCCTTAGCATCCAAAGCTCTGTGTGAATTCAGTTGTTTTGACTATTCAAGGAATATGCTCTGACTCCCAGAAATTGCTCTAAAGTTCGAGGAGAAATTATGAGAAAACTAAACCAAAACATGGCAGCAAATATTTATTTAATCTAAATCTCCCTCTACTTTTTTTTTTTTTTTTTTTTCCCAGACGCTCCCAAAGGTTCCTTCAGTTTTGCATAGTAATGTATCAACATTCATGAGACAAGTACTTTTACAGAATCGGTAAACTCTGTGTCCATAAAATTGAGCATGACACAAAGTCTGGAACCAAAGAGGCTGGCTGAAGGGAAAAAGAATTCAAAGAGCACGAGGAATAATAGATTATATAGAAAGTTATAGAAAGATATTATTGACATTCTTCTAATTCTAGAACTATTTCTTGAGGTAAGTTGATTCAAGAAAATCATACTTTTATAAAGGATATATACTTGTCTTGGCAGAGCTGTGGAAGTTTTGAAAGCATGAATTCAACAGAACAGAAATCTCTATCTGCAAAATAGTTTCTGTTACATTGATGATGGGATTTTTGTGTTTTGGGGGAGGTGGGGTAAAGAAAGGATCTGGCAAATTTAAATAAAAAGACGAATTATATAATGCTATTTGATGCTATTTGTATCTAAGCAGAAATAGCTTTCTATTAACAAGCCAGTATCAGGGTCCGGCTGTCCTGCAGGCACGTATTTATGTCTACAAAGGTAAAAGCATTGCTTTATTCAGCAACATGCTGCCCCAAACTAAGATGACCAGAGTGAATCACAATCACATAATTTGGGACCAGTTATCCCTTCTGTGTTTGTAGAACAACAAGCTCGTTGTGTTCACAGTGTGTGACACATCTCTGGATTTCTTCAGTCTCCGGATGCCATGCACTATACCCTAATTATCTTTTTGGTTTGCCTTTTCTTGGTTGAAAATGTCAAAAACAGGGTCAGGGCTGACTTGCAGCCTACCTGCACAGGTCTTATAAAATATTAAGTTTAATGTACATTTCATGCTCTAGGATGTGACACAAGGGCTTATAGGTCTGTTGAAGACACAGAATTTGTGAGATGGAGAGAGTAAAGTCAAAGATACTGCAGACTTCTCTATCCTGCCTCGTGGAAAGGGGAACTTTTCCCAAAATATTTTCCAGCTGGATTCCGGAGGGAACTAGTTAGTTTGCATAAAAGAAAAGACTGTAAGTTTATAGAATAAAAGGCCATTAAATGTTCAAAAAAGTGGACTACTAGGGGAGAGGGACTCCAAATTTTTGCTGATGTGTTATTTGGTAGTGTAGATGCATGCTGCAGTTGCTACAGTATTGTGATGTTACTACAATAAGACACTATCTCTTAGAATAGGGAAAGAAAAGTCAAAAGAAGGATGGAAGAACTACTATTAAGCTCATTTTATAAATGGAAAATTATGCATAGGTCTATGTCTCTATCAGTAAATTAGACAAATCTGACCTCATTTCCTGGCCATGATGGCAAGAAGCATGTTATAACTCACCTCCATGCAGCTGAACTCTCCCACTCCCAAGAGGAGGGCTCTACATCCAGCTGACCATCTTGAATGGTCCCATCCCCACTCTGAGCCAGGTCTTGTTTGTCTGAGATCTAAACCAGGACACGTCATGCCAGGGAGAGGCCTTATGAATTGTATAGATGATCTTGCATTTGCTCATAAACATTAGCTTTCATGTTGCTTAGTTTGTCAAAGTCACGTGAAGAGATAGAGATCATACTGTTAAACTGAGTTCATAGGAAATTAGGATACAAACACAAATATAAAAATTATATAGAATATACGACTTGGTCCTGTCACCTAGTCATTAAGATCAGATATATAGTAAAGCAATGTACTATCAGCTTTGCAATTAACATGCCTGTGTTTCTTTTCTAAGAAATCCTGATGATTCCATAGCAGATGATGCATTCATATATTGTACTCTGTCATGGATGTAAGATGTAGTCATACTATACATTTGGATTCATCAGTTTGGGAACTTTGCAAACTATTACAGCTCAAGGCATAATCTTACTGAAAACATCTCAGTGTCTTAACTGCAAAACACTATTTCTTACCTCAGAAGATAATCATCATATTAATTATTACAAAGAAGCATAATAATAGTAATAATAATAATAAAAGTAATAGTAGTAATAATAGCAATAACAATAGCAGTGTGTGTCTTGCTTCTTGTCACAAGCTAGGCTGCTTGTAACATGATGGTATTTTTGAAATTGGTAAATAACTAACTTGAATAACCTGGGCTTGCACACAAGTCATTGCTTCTTTGTTTTCAGACGTCTGCACATACATACACATAGAGAAAGACAAATATATGTTTGTACATGTCTAGGTATTTTATATAATATCCTTTTTTAAGAATGGAGTAAAGCATGTGTATATATATATATATATAATGTAAACTTATTCATATGTATATCCCTGTGTATATGTATACAAATATACATATATACACCACATATATACTTATACATGTTTGTGCATGCGTGCATGCGTGCATGCGTGCATGTGTATTTATTTTATCCTTTTTAAATATGGAGTAAAGCAGCTCTGCCTTTCCCTTCCTTTTCCTTCCAACCACCTCAGCGAGTTGTGATGTGTAAAATTCTTTGTACACCTGCCAAACGGGACCCACTTCTTTCCATCAGCACAAGAAATGATGCAGCAGTTTTTGACACCAACCAGAGAGGCCAAGTTTGCCTTGAAGTTGAGCAACTTTGTCCCTGGTGCGGTGTCCTAGTAGCATGACTTAATTCAGCAGAGCTTCTGTTGTGAAATCTTGGCAGAAAAAAATATTTGCCTCCTCAAGAGATCCTCTTTGGCTACTTTACTCCCATGGAACCACACTTACTTAGCACAAATAGAAGCTTCACTGATTTCCATAGAGCAATCAGCATCTTCGCTAAGTAAAAACTGCAAAACAGTCTAGGGGTCAGAGACACTGAACAGATTCCTTTCAAAAATTTTTTCTTGTTTGAAATCTAATTATTGCTATATATTTTAAATTTTAGATGGATTTCTATCCAGTTGTCTGTCTATGGAAATGCCTCCTTTGTTATTCTCAAATAGACAGTGTTGTTGTTTCCCTTGATGTAAATGCTGTATTTCATTTGCAATCAAATATGCAGTAAACTAAGTCAAATCAAGTTCTTACTTTGATGTCGTGGGTTTTTTTGTGTTTTTTTTTTTGTTTGTTTTCAGTTTTATTGCTAAAAGCTGTGGGCCGAATCCTCCCCTTCTCTTCATGATCATCTGAGGTTTGACTCATGGCTATTCAGAAAACATTGCCTGTGGGAGCTGGGGAATAAATATGTTTCTCAACATGGAGGCCTTGCAGCTACCAGCACAATTCTGACACTCCTAGAGTATCCTTGTTGCTACAGTCCTTTTCCCTGAAGTTGCTCACCTGTTTAAGTTAATAGCCACCGCGCTTAAACAGACTACAAGATTCACTCCTGTCACATCCCACTTCATGATCCTCTCATGCATTATGTGCATCTCATACATATTCATCAAAACTGCTACTTGCATACTTAGGCACTTGTTCATTTCATAGCAGATCCGTATCACTCATCATGAGTTCCACATATCAAGATCCCAGAATATTCATGTGTATGTCATGTGCAGAGAAAGCTGACACATTTTCCAGAACATTGTCTTCTGAGCCTAAAATTATTATTTAATGGGAGTTGTTAAGTCTTCCCCAGGTATTCCATGCTCTGGAGGCCTTAAGGATATAGGGCAGTATTACATACCCAGCATGGAGAGCAGCTGCCCAGGTGTCTCCTGAGAAACCAAAGCCAGTGCACAGCCTATGCCACTGTGAGGATCACAAACACTTTAGCAAGAGAAACAAATAAATATGTTTGGATCCTTCAACCTACAAAGAATATTCCTGAGGTAGGGAGATTATGATAAAGGTCTGTAAACATGAATTGCATGGAGAAGTCAAAAGAAATTTCTACTTCCAGTACAAGAAGTAGTAGGCAAATAAAACAAGCAGGTTGTATGTGAAGAAACAAAAGTGAATATTTCTACATACAACGCATAATTAAATTCTGGGACATCTTATCCCAGGATTTTGTAGGTGCCAAAAATTTATATGTAAAAGTTTACAGTACTAGAAAAATATTAGAAACAAAAAATCATAGAAATACTACAGCATGACTAATAGTCAAATATTATTTTGGAATGTATTACTGCTTACTTGGATCTCTTTTGCTTTTCCACAGACTAACACTCCTGTGAATATGAAACTTCAGATGACCTGCTGTAGATCTGGCATGAGTGTTCTTATGTTCTGCTCTTTGAGCCATTTATTCTGGCTCTGCACAAGGATAGTGTCAGCAGCCTCATAAATTCTCCTTCAAATTTCCATTTCCTACCCATAGTAGAAATGCATTGTATTACAGTATGCTATTTTTGGTAACCTTCATTAGCACCTTCTACTAGCTTAAGCCTTATAAAATGGTATAATCATAGAACATAATGTAATCATGATTTCTTATGTGTATGTTTATTACCTTTTCAATTATAGATTCTAATCCATGCAAATCTTAGGTTTACTCCTGCTATAATTTTAATGGCCATGAATTTTTGAATGCTTATGTTGCCTATCAATGGCTTCTTTTTTCAGGCATATGGTGATTAGATTAAAAAAAAAAAAAAAGATACTCTGTATCCAAAAATATAAAGTGATTGTAAAACATGAAGTCAGGAGATCTTTCTTTTAAATGTCTGTCATAACAAAAGCTGAAGCCATAACAAAGTGCATTGAGGAATGTAAGATTTACACTGTGGAGCATATAAAGACAATATATCACACACTTTAGCCAGCATCATATCCCTTTGAAAACAATAGGTTATCAACATGACAGCAAAAAGAGAATTTCTTGGAGGAACCAGATCATTGTTTAAGTAAACAACAGTATTTCAGTTAAAAAAGGTAGGCACTAAATAAAATCAAATATCTTTCCCATTAAACAGATTGTCATATGTCTAAAGTGTGATGTAAATCAGGAAAACCCCTAAAATATTTCGTCACTTGATGTACATATGTGCTCTCAAGTTAAATCTATTTACTTCGCAGGGGAAAAGACAGAGCAAAAACCACAACACTAGGGCCTTCAAGAGAACATCTAACCTCATGAACTGCTGTCCCCCATAGGTGATGGCAGTCACCTATATACAGTATTTCCAGTAATACTGTTTCAACAATATTTGCTTTTAATTGAATACAGATTTGTGTTTCTTTTTCTTTCAGTACTGTAATCCGTATATTTACACTAAAAAGTTAGTTCAAATAAATAGAAAACCAAGCAGTGCCAAAACTAGATGTGAAGCTAGATCTTTTGCTGGAATTGGAATGTCAGATAAACCATGGGGTGAAAACTAATCTAATTTCCTAAAAATCCTGATATCCTAAACACTGTAGTGTTATCCTGATCCTTTCTTGCTTCTGTGCATCTCATTCCTTTCACTGCACCACCTTGTACATGTTTCTCGTTCACAGAGGGTACATTCACACACCTGCTTATGTCTTCGCAATATCTGCGTGAAGGAGGTACTTCTTTTGTTGTTTGGATCCTGAAAGAATGGAATTTCTATGTAAAGAATTATCACTTTCCTGCAGTGGCTTTGTAGCAGGTAGAAGAGCTATGAAAGCAAAAGGAAATAAGATGATTTTAACAGTGATAATCATTATAGGTTCAATAAACCTTCACAACAGTTGCGAAGATGAGGCATGTGATTTAGCCAAGACTGAAACAGCAGTTATACTAGCTACATCAGCAGTGGCTAATTTCAAGAAAATTAGGAAGGAACTTCAGGTCTGCAGGCCAGATGAGGAAGAATGGATGGCACTCACTGCATAGGGCTGGGCTCCCCTGGGCAGACAGGGTGCATCCATCCATCCATCCATATATCCAACCATCCTATTCAGGCCTGGGTTTTAGTCATGTGACATAATCATAATAGCTTGTTTTGGGTTTTGGGTAAGGAAAGGATGGTGAGCTGCATTCATGTTAATAACATTTGTGATATTTTTATGGCATAACTCTGAGTGTATATGTTGCATACCATGGACAATCCTTTGAAGTGGGAGGATTCAGAGCCTTCTAGGGTAGCATTAGAAGACTTTGCGGGCTAGGAGGAACCAAAGCAAGAAAGCATATTGAATACTGATCACTGCCAAGTCTGCTTCATTAAATTCACGCGCCATACACAAGAAAACTGAATACAGATGAGCAAGAATTTTCCTCTCTTTCCTTCTCATTCCAAATACGCATAACTGTTTCTTTACTGAGAGCAGAGACTTCTGTTGACAGGACAATGTGGCAGCTGCCTTCATGCATTTTGCCCTCTTTCTAGACTCTAGCACACACAAGTTCTTCGATCTCCACTTAAGAGGTTATTTAGTTCCCGAGTAATTGTAGTCACTTAGCAACTTCATTAACGAGGAACCACATGAAACCAGAGTGATTCTGGATCATTTTCAATACAGCTTTTTGTATTATAATTATTCTGGATAGCAGATAACACTGTTCCTACCTCTTATACAAAGAAAATTGTTGTTAAAATTTTAAGTCCCTTAATTCATTTACTATCAAAACATTGATACAAAGTGTGAGAAATATTAAATAATGTTTTTCTTATTTCACTATTTGAATAATCTCTTTAATGTAGGGATTGTCTCTGAATATTTGTGCATTTAAACCCAAGTACATGAGAATTTAATTTGTTCTCATCCTTCCCAGTGAACTTTCTACAATGCTCATCAAAATGACTGTGGTTATAGAATTCAAAACTCTGAAAGAACTTTGAATTGAATCCAAAAGAAAAATGGATTTTCAAATATATGTACATTTAAATTCTGCAGGTGTATGTGAACTGCTACTCCTTATTGTAAAGAAATGAATTAGCTCATATATTACTGATAGGTCCCAGGTTTCCAGGAGCTAGGAAAAATATCCTGTAGCTCTTGTGTCAGGCTTCAGAATAAGAAGATGTTCAGAGTAAGTCACACAGTTAATGCCATTATCTACAGCAAGATGGCAAATTGCTTGACAGAAGGGGATCTTTCTCTTCTCATAACAACCTGTTCAGCTTGTTGGATACTGAACATTTACCTTAAGTTTACAAAAGCTTTGGGAAGATTTCCAATGGCCAAGTTTTCAGAGCTAATTTTGCACATGAAAATATATCTGCCTAGCTTCATGTCTTCTGATATAATGCACAAGTAATAGAGAAATACAAGCAAAATGAAAATGTACAAACATACACAATCAGTGTAAGGTTTTCAAGTCAGGGACTGTGTCTGCCTAAAAATTAGGCAGAATTTTACTTCTTACTAAATACGTTTAACAATAGTGTATTTAACTAGCTTTTCATCTTTCATTGGAAATAATTAGATAGAGAATATCAATAAAAGCAGATTTTGTCTATATGCATACTCTTGCAAATTCACAGTCTTTAATGCAATGGAGTCTTTGCTATGCTTGATTTTTTGGTAGATGTAAAGAATCCTGTCTTTAGATCACCAAGAAAAAAAAAAATCATATTACCTAGTACATGAATGTCATTCTTTTTTAAAAGAAACTCAACATAAAAATTCAGACAACTTTGAGTAAATGGTTTTACATATAATCAGTATGTTTCAGTAAACTTTCTTGGTTAGAGATTCATGCCTAATATGAGGCTTTTTTTTAAAATCAGTTCTGAATTGGAATTGTAGGAATGGAAGATGATAGAAGGTTCTTAGAATTCTTTATGAGCAAGAATTACAGAGTGAAGTGTGAGGGCTCAGCAACCTGTCACTTTAGCAAATTTAAGCTGAGGATTATAAAGTTTTGATATTAATCTTTCAATTTCTGCAGACATTAGGACATATTCAAATATCCCTTCACTTAGCTGTAGAATGTAGGTGCATCATTGTTTCTCAATTTCTCTTTATCTATCTCATCCCAAATTAGAAGAAAAACCCTTTCTTCTTGCTTCTTTGGTAAGATAGTGGGGAAAAAAAAAGAGAGAGAGAGAGAAAGAATGCATCAACCTTTCTTAATCAGAGTCTTTGTTTTTCATGACAGCCTTCAAAATCAGATCTTGACTAGTCTCAGTAAATATATTTCAGACACCTAACTTGGGAGTGCTGGGAATATGCCGTGAGAATCGGATCTTCCTTGTTTTATTCCTGAATCCCTTGTAGCATTAATGCTTAATGACATTTGTGTCTGTCTGTTCATCGATGGTATGATATAGTCTCTTTGGGGGAAAAAATAACAAACAAACTTCTGTTTCTGAGTAAAAAAAAAAAAAAAAAAAAAAAAAAAAGGAAAAGAAAACAAGAACAAACAGCAGCTAAAAGAAATACATCTGAGAGAGATAAATTGAATGAATACCTCAGATCTCTGGCTGAGCTCAAGGTTATACTTGTTCTAAGAAATGTATTTTGAGGCTGAAAATCATTTTGCTGTATCTTTGATTCTTATTCTTTATTCTTACATATGTGTGTGTGTAAGTTACCTTTGAACTCTCCACACCATTTCATTAATGAATAATAAAGTTTGCGGGGGCAGGAGGAGGGAAAGCATAAAGTTTGAAATCCATGAAACTGTTACGGAAGGTGTTTTTCTTCTCTATAGATGTCAGGCCTAGACGGATGTAATCACATCTATCTCTTTACATGAGGATATTTTCAGTAACAATTTTTTCACTTGTTAAGTTATATAGGTTTGGTTACTATCTCTCTAAACTATAAATGAGGTGTCAGACTCCCTTGACACTTCTGGTGGCATCAGAGAGCTGGCAGAAAATACACTTTGATGCTCCATGTCACAGATCTTCTCCATTCAAATTTCTCCTGGAAAGAAAAGAAAATCACAGTGCTTCTGCTACTAAGGAAAGTTCTTAAAAAGATATTTTTCCTCTTGCATGTGCCCAGATAATGAAGAAGAGCTATTCATGAGCTTACTGGCCATCACTCTAATAGAAATGTAACAACAGAAAAATGATTGGTGGGTGGATTTGCCACCCTGACCAAAACGATTATGAAATAACAAGTCAATACTGGTGTAATATGAACCAGGTGAACATCATTATGCAGTTTAAAGCATTCTGAGTATCTTTGAGAACAACTGAGTACAAAGAACGGATTATTTCCCTCCCTCGACCCTGCTTAAAATATTTGGAAAAAAAAAAAAAAAAGATTAATGTTGTGTGCAAGGGTAGGATTTGATTCTGTGCAAGTTCTACATTTTCCCCTATGCAGCCCCAAAATTAAACTTTCAGATGCTATTGTGTATTAGTGGAGGCTATTAAATTCATTTTTCATACTTAAGAAGCACTTAAAAAGGGCACAGCATATCAGATCCTCATGATTTGAATAGTGGCAAACATCTGGATTATACATGCACTTCATGTTGAAGAATGACTACTAAAATGCCAGATTTTCAGGGCAGAATGACCAGGAAACTCAACTAGCTTCCTATTTCAAAACAGTCAGGCTTTCATCCATTATGGCAAAAATACTGTTATGATGTGCACCCTGATTTTTTTTTTTTGGACAGTTTTCCAGTAGCGTTCATTGACTTTAAACTCCTGAAAGTGTCACAGAATCACAGAATGGTTGAAGTTGGAAGGGACCTCTAGAGATCATCTAGTCCAAACCCCCTGCTCCAGCAGGGACACCCAGAGTATGTGGCACAGGGTGGCATCCAGGCAGGTTTTCAAGATCTCCAGAGAAGGTGACTCCACAACAGCCTCTCTGGGTAGCCTGTTCCAGGGCTCTGTCACTCTCACAGGAAAGAAGTTCTTCCTCTCATGGAGGTGGAAATTCCTGTGTTTCAGCTTACACCTGTTACCCCTTGTCCTGCCACCGGCCACCACAGAGAAGATACCTGGCCCCATCTTCCCTACATTCACCCCTCAGGTACTTGAACATGTTGGTCAAATCTCCTCTCAGTCTTCTCTTCTCCAGATTAAACAGGCCCAGCTCGCTTAGTCTTTCCTCATACGATACATGCTCTAGTCCCTTAAGCATCTTTGTCGCTCTAAAAGTAGACCAAATGTGCTGCTTTTCTGGATGTGCTGCATATTTGCAGGCTTTAATCTGGGGGGACCATACTGAGGAATAAAGAATTAGATTAATGGGAAAGGGGCAGAATTATGTTTCTTTAATATGAATATATTAGAGTTTTTTAATGTCTTCAAATCTAGATAATGAAGTTTGTTTCAAGGGATTTGGTAGTAGTAACTTCTTTCTTTCTTTCTTTCTGTTGGTACGCATTAAATTAATTGTCTGCCATGAAAAATGATAAGCAGAACTAAGGAGCAAATCGGGTCTTAGTCAGGACATGTACCGTATCGGACTTTACCCTAAAAACAGTAAGCCTGAAGATTGCTGCTGAATGTAATTTGGAGAAAAATACCGAAGTGTACGTGCTAACATGAGCTCTCACCATGTTTAATTACACTATTCCTTACAACAGTTCTGATACATTTTCGGGGAAATAGAAACCTCGTATGGGTGTGCTTCGAGATTGTTCTAGTATATAGCTCTGATAAAAGGCTTGCGTGAGAGATAAAAAAAGCAAGAAAACAAACAAACAAGCAAAAAAGCTATAAGAACTGCTAGAAATATTTTGTGTTTGAATGCTTTGTATTTATGAGTGAGTTGCCTGCTAGAAGCAACTGGCACCGAGGGGAGTATTTTGATACCAGTTATTGTCTGGCTAAAAGCACATTCATTCCTAAGATAAAGTGATATTGCCAAAAACAAGTCAAATAAATAAATATTTCTTGTGGCACCTTTACAAATAATTTCTACATACCTAGGGCCTTTCATATGATGATAACCAGTATAACCCGCATAATTAGTTTCTAAACACCCTGAGTCTTAATGTCTATCCAGATGTACAAGCTGAGTTAACTTCAAGCAGTTTTATCTAAAATCAGTCAATTACTGTAAACTACCTTACCTTTTCAGGTACAGAATATATTCACAACTCATTTATTAAGATCAGTATGGCATTCATTTCTGAAAATCTGACTGCTTTATTTTTCTTGTCTATATCATTTATTACAACAAATGTGGTGTTCGTGTCTGAAAATCTCTCTGCTTTATTTTGTTGTCCAAATGTAGATTGATAGAGTACATGATGGCAGTTTAGACCTTTGAGCTAATTAGATTTTTTTGAAATTAATATTAAGATTTCTAGGTCTAAGGATACATTTTTAAAGTTTTAATTCTCCAAATGTGCAAGAAGTGGGAATAGTTGCAAACAGTATTGCTTCTCCTATTATTAAAGGCATAAATTCTGGATCCTATACAGAAGACTTTTCTGTCTGCCCTTCCAGGAGCTGCTTTCAGAATTAAAGTCTAGCTAATATATGAATATTATGAAAGGATATGCAGTCTAGGCATTAATAAATGGAGCACTCATTATTAGTATGTGCTTTATTTTTTTCCTGCTATTAAACTACATAACGTGCTACAAATATCAACTTCAGCACTCTCAAGTGTTTAAACTGGATAAAAAAGGACTTAGAATTCAGTTTCACTGTGTTGACATGAGATAATCTTAAGGTGCTATTTTTTAAGGACTCTTTAAAAAAGCGTGCATTATGTTGGATGGATCAATCTGAATATTACTTTCTGCAGCAGCGTTGGTAGCCTGAGCACTAATTGTGTGTAGGGGTTGAACACAGGCCAGTTCTGGTTGCAGCCTCATCAGCATATTCATAAGTCACAGCTCTGCGCAGGTGCCAGAGTGCTGCAAAACATTCTGCAGCTCTCTCTCTTTGCAAAAGTAGAAATAAGAAATAATCCTTAAAATGCTGTTATATGATGTGAAACAAACTGATCCATGCCATAAAGGATGAAAAGACTCTTGAATAATTGCTCCACTAAGAAACAGAACAAGACCTTTTCTTTTTTATTCCCTCCTTTCTTTCTCTTTCTCCCATCCCCCTTTCCTCCTCCCACTTTGCCCTACAGAGTGGAAAATTCAGATCAGGCAGATTAAACAGAACAATTTTCTTGCTTCATCCTCTTTTGAAAATCATCTCTAGTTTCCTTAATAGGGCCTAAAGAAGATAGTGTGATAATTACCAGATTAGATGTCTACAGACCCTGCTGTATGAGTGATAAACCAGAAGAATGGCACTAAGCTGCTCCTGAGCGAATCTGAATAAGCCAGACCCTCGCTAACTCAAATAAATGCAAATTAAAAGAGCACTCTGGACATGCTGCTGATGATAGTGGCAATGTGGCAAAAGGATTATCTGGATCAAGGTATCTCATCACTGCAGATCACTTTTGGCCTTTTCACCAATAAAATTTTGCCTTTCTTTAATACAAAGGCAATTGATTCAGTTCAAATCCTATTTCCAAACCTTGATAAAGCAAAATATTTTACAGGATTTTCCTGCACTGTTAAATCCAGGTACACAAGGCCTCAGCTTATCATTGGAGCGTATCAGACAGCCTTTAAAAAAAATAAAATAAATAAAATAAAATCACATCATAGTTAAGAAAGAGAAATTCTTAATTTAGTTAATTTTACCACCGATCTCACGGAGAATGTTAAATCATTTCATGCTGCACCTCATATTAGACAAAGATGCATATTTTGTTCTACCTTAATGGATCCTGTTAAAACATCCCTCCACTAGAGATAAATTAGCAAGACCTCACTGACTCACACATTAATAAAGCTTAATACACAGTGATCCACAGTCAAAGCACAGCTCGACATTTTATTGAGGCAAAGAAGCTATCCTAATTACACTGCAATGTTTAAGAAACATGCCATATCATGAGGATTTTGGAATATACACTAATTATTATCCTGTCATGGAAGGTCAGATTTAAAACTGTGAAATGCAGTGAAATACCCATTTCCTTTTGCAGAATCCTCCATACCTTTACAAAGAAATACATTTCACATTTTAATGGGAGGGATCTTCACGTGAAATTTGTAAAAATCCCTCTATGTTAAAACTACTACAAAACAAAGCAATAACAAGATAGCTAGCCGTGTTTTGGTGCTAAGCTGTGCAGTGGTACCTGTATCTTGCATGTAGGTGACAGAGCCTTTTATTCAATGTTGGGGAAAATCTGACCTTGACTGCCTGAGATATTTCAAGTATTTCAGCTGGAAAAGCCTTGGTGGCCTACGAGGCCACACTCATTCCCACCACAAAGATTGAAGTCACCTGTAAGTGACAATAAGTGTCTCTGCTTTAGTCTTGAACTACTCCTAGTGTGTGACAGCAAGGGACTTTTGAAAAAAAGAGCCTCAGGAGCAGGCTGCAGGTTGCCAAAATAATTTACCCAGCACAGTCCACTCCTTGATCAGATTTGGGGGCCTTTGGAAGGTCACTGGGAAACAGATTGCAGATGGCATTAAAAACCATTTCTGGTTCCTGGTGTGTGGGTCACTGCCCCTTTTTCGCAAGCTGTCAGTGTGCAGCTTAAAAAATGGTCCTTGTACGTGAGTAATAGCAGTTTTAATTACTCAGACTGGCGAAGGAAATATATGTGGGATTTGGGAAATTCTTTTTTTTCTTTATTATTTTTCTTTCTGAATTCTTAATTCTTGAAATTAGATTCCTATATTAATTGGATGAATTCTCTCCCTTGTAGAAGAGGGCAGAGGTCACCCCAAATGCCAATTTCTTTTGGACAGGGTTAGTTTTGTTTAGTTTTGTCGAGAAGGAAGCATCTCCGCACAACCGTGGAGGAGGCTGCTGGGGGGAAGCTTTGAAACAAGAGTATAAGGTATATATGTAATTGTTGCATACTTTATTCTCAAGCTACAGTGAACTAAGTTCCAAAGTTTGTTTTCATACTAAGGAGCACCATCTGATTTAACCACTGAGAAATGTGGCCACATATGGCTATGGATAGCTACAGTTTCACTCTGCCAATGCATTGACCTGTTGCCACCTGTTGCTCTGACCCCGAGTCCCCTAGTTTCGCCAGTGCATCACTGTGCCTGAGCTATTGCACAGCTGTGCCCTGTGTGAAGCAAAGTGCAATAGGTGTGCTGGCACACAGTGTTGTAACAGCACAGCTACGTGGCTTCTGGGGCAAACAGGTCATTTAGAGTAGTTAAAAGTATGTATGGGCAAGGTATATTTATGTTTGCTAACATAACTGCCATATACATATGTTTTTACTGGGCATGGTCACTGGTCCCCACAAAAATCCTGCCCAGTTGGACTTTGCTAGAAGTATGAAGGCTGGGAGTCCAAGGAGGTAGACATCCACACTGACATGTTCTAATGTTCATTTCTTGAACTTCCTTCGTATTTGCAGATGTTGAGCTCTAATTCACATAACAAAATATTTCTGTGTTCTGCAGTTATGATCTGTGCTCAAACACAGCTGCTGCCTCTATTCTGTGGAGATACTTTGAAATGAAGAAATGAACTTTGTTCTCAGTTTCCTCTGTGCAAACTGATTTAGGGAGGGTGTTAGCTCAACAAAATGGAATACAAGCTTGGGTATACCAAGCCTTTGAGAAAAAAAATGATGGCAAATTTTGCTCTCCAAGGAGAGTGCCTTGTTAAAGTAAAATATCCCCACCACGTCCTGGGGAGCTCTGTCACTGTGGTTGTTCCCTTTACAGCTAATGGAAAGGAACAGGCACCTCTGGAGAGTCATTAATCTCATCATAAGATAGAACAGATGAATATCCCTGGAGGAGCTTATTTTTCTCCATTAACTATAAAGGGATCCTAAAATGCCTAGCTCAGATTTTAGATGTCTACCTTTCAGAATTTAAATTACAGCCGATTAAGTCAATCCCATGTTGTCCTTTAGCAGAATGCATTAATTCCCTCCACAACCAGTCAACTCAGCCAGCATCCACAGAGTGGAAAGAGAAAAGCATTCCTGAATCATCCCCGAGCCTCCTCGCACTTTTGCAGTCATTTCTCATCCAAAGCATATAAGTAGGGAATAACACATTTTCTGACAAACTCTTGCCACCGAGGCCTTATTAATAGACTTCCTTTTATTTCCCATTACAGGAAACTCACTGATTTATGAGGAAGGAAGGTGTCAGAAAGGGTATAATATTTGTTACTGAATCTAGTAGCTACCATCTGGATAGCATTACACATGTGAAAAATATTTTGCATCTGTTTTGCACATCATTAAAAAGACCAGATATCATTTTCTATTGTATGCCAACATCAGCATTATTGCTACAAACACAGTACTGCTGGGAACCGGCTGTTAGACTTGTGGCAGCATCCATCTTTTACCAGCCAGGTTAAGTAAGTCTTTTGCTGTTTCACTTGTAGGTTTTTTTCCCCTGTTCTGGGAAGCTCAGTCATCTGTGATAAAGGAGACTTATAGATACTTCTTTGAAGACAGAGGTCACAACGCTATTTGGTCTAATAGTACAGTATGTACATGTCCAAGCAGAGAAATGGAAATATTCGGTGTAATACCTTTCAGGCTGTGTTTTCAAGTCAGTAGAACTGTGGATTTCTTTCTCTGCAATTGTAACAGATTGGATGCAACAGGATACAGTTAGTAAATTCAGACTTTTAGTGTGGAGGTGCTCACATCTACACTATGTTCAGTTCAGAAATACCATTTCCCTGACTCTGTGTCAAAAAGTTCATAAATACATTTTTCAAAAAAGTAGCAAATACACAGAATGGGGATGACAGGCGTAAGGAATAACAGAACTACTTAGAATTAATTTAGAATTCTTATAGAAGAAACAATGGATCATATCCACTAACTACCTACCATTCAACAGTTCAGTTATGCTGCCAGACCTCCTTGCATTCAACTTGTAGCCCTCCACTGTTGCCTTTACATCTTTTCATTTCCTTCCAATGGAAATATATATATATATATACACATATATAACCTTGAAGTTTTACAGATAGTTTTCATAGCACACTTTTTTCATTTTAATTTTTTGCTGGCTATTCCATATTAAAGTGTACTGAAATTAAGAAGTACAAGTCAATAATAACAAGAAAACTCTGAAATAAACACTGAAAATTTTCACAAGAAGAGTCTAATATAAAACATAATTGACATTCATTAAAATAGCCAATCAGAAATTGCCTGTCATTAAATGCTCTATGAAATTTAATGCAGAAATATTATTCAAACTTTAAAAAAAGACCACATTGTGCAGTCTGCTTCAGATATAACTGTGGCTGTAGAAATCCAATCATCACCTAAATGTTACTTTATATTAATATGCCTATGCTATATAGAAGGGAATTATATCACCTTGATTACAAAAACATTCACCACTGTCATTTATATATGTTTTCTTTATTTCTTGTTTATTTTGAAAAACAAAAACAAAAAAAACCCTACCAATTACAATTCCTGTACTCCCTGATTTTAAGGATTACTTTTTACATGGAATTCTTATATACCCAGGCTGCTGCAGAGCCTGGCTGACATGTCAGTTAGGAATGCCAAAGTCTACACAAGCTAGGTAGGAAAAAATCACTCGTGATATGCTACAACATACAATTGAGCAAACAAAGCAGTTTTATCCTATAATTTAAAACTCCTGAAAATCTCATTCACTATATTTAGATATTAAATAATGTTTTCACTCTGTCCTTATGTTTGTGCATATACCCACACACATAATAGGTATATATGTTCACCCTTACAGAATTACAGAATGGTTGATGTTGGAAGCGACCTCCAGAGATCATCTAGTCCAACCCCACCCTGCTCAAGCACCTAGAGCACGTGGTACAGGGTGGCATCCAGGCAGGTTTTGAAGATCTCCAACGAAGGAGACTCCACAACCTCTCCTGGCAGCCTGTACCAGGGCTCTGCCAGCCTCACAGTAAGGTGAGGCTTCTTCACATGGAGATGGAACTTCCTAGGTTTCAATTTATACCCATTACCCCTTGTCCTGTCACTGGCCATCAACAAGAAGAGTTTGGCGTCATCCTCTTTAAATTGTACTCTCAGGTACATATTGATCAGATCCCCTCTCAATCTTCTCTTCTCCAAGCTAAACAGGCCCATATCACACAATAGATGCTCCAGTCCCTTAAATCATCTTTGTCGCTCTACACTGGACCCTCTTTAGAAGCTCCATAGTGGGGAGCCCAGAACTGCACTCAATACTCCAGGTGCAGCCTCACCAGAACTGAGGAGAGAGGGAGGATCCCCTCCCTCAACCTGCTGGCAACCCTCCTCCTGAGGCAGGCCAGGATCTCATTGGCCTTCTTGGCCACAAGGGCACACAGCTGCCTCATGGTTAACTTCTTGTCAATCAAGACCCCAAATCTCTCTCCACGGAGCTGCTTTATATGCATGTGTGTATGTTTATTGTTACCTCTTAAGCTACAAAAGTGCGAAAAGGTCATTTAAAATGAAAGTGGCAAGGGGAAACTTACTTTCCCATCTGCATTTCTCATTATCAGCAGGGATGTTTTTGCTACAATTGTGTGCTAGGATATAAAAGTCCATTCAAGGCTAAGGAGAAAAGAGAAAATTCAAGCAAGCATTTTACAGCAACTCCTGAAAAACATGAAAATTGCACATTATTGCACTTGGCTGCATAAGGTAAAGCTGCACCTGGGTAATACTTGCTAACGTGACTGGAACATATGCAGCAAGATACAAAGTCCCACTGACCTTAGCAGCATTTCACAAGTAACAGAAGGAAACAGCTTTTGAAAAATGTCACCAATGTATTATGTATAAAACAGATCTGTATTCCACTTCAGTGTCAGCCATGCATGACTTTCTGTTCCTTTGCTATCTCCACTCAGCATAGGCAAGGAAAGTTAATTTGCATTTATTGGAGGTTTCTGTAAAAAGCAACAGCTTTTAAAATAATGTCCTAGGGAAATACTGAGAAAATACAAAACTGGGACAGAGTTCTCAAGGTTAGGAGTAAAAATTTCCTTGGATGACACAATTTGGAAAAGCTGTCTGCCTCTTGAGAAAAACATGTAATCAGAAAGTCACAAGCTATCATGTCTGATTTTGTGGCTGATGGTCTTCACAATAAATACAGCAGGAGGTGTATGATGTGATGAATAATGATACAGTCTGACTGACTTAGCTGGAATAGCTTATGAAGGTGGCACTATTCTCCTCAATTGCAACTTACTGTCGCTACAGCTGTGACCTCCAAATAAACTGTGTGATTACTCCAAATCCATTCCAGTGCCAGGTCAAAGAATGACCTTAAATCAGTGCTGGATTTAATATCAGATGGCTATCTTTTGTTTTGTACATTACATAGAGGAGTCTCATCAGATGCAGAATTTGTAATGCAGAATTGCCTTCGAACCTGATAGATAATGTTGGAGCATTCCTAAAGTTCTTTCCTGGATTTATTTAATTGGAGTATTTTAGGAAATGCATCAAGAGATGTATTCTGTAAATTAAATAAGTTCTCTCTACACTCAGAAGGGATTCCTTCCTAAATGGAAGTATTTAACATATGTGGTTATTTTAAAAAGCAAAAGCTTCATGCTTCAAAATATGGATAATATTTTAATTAATTGATTGTCAGTTACTGAAAAATAATGACATTGTCTCAAGTGCTATAGAGATTTCTTTTTCATCCATCTGCAATACCTTTATATAGAAATAAAACATATGATATTATATGAAATTGTATGGTTCTTTATGTCCCAAATTCCTAAAGTCTTGCTAAACATCCTAGATTAAGAGAAACAGGGGGTGCAGCATATAAATTAAAGGATGAAATTCTTTGGTGGCGTGAAAGAAGTCATGCTAGATATTTGTAAAGTTGTCCTGGCTGTAAGGATGTCTGTATTATGCCTTTCGTGATGTCTGCATATTTTGTAAATAGAAAACAGAACTAGGTATCAGAACAGGGCTGTACTATGTATACTGCTGCTTTCATTAGGACTGTATACTTAGTAGCCATAGGTTCATTTAGACTGGTATTGTCCCTGAGGTGGAAGTTCTGCACAGGCAGAGCATGCTGAACTGTGGGACTGCCTGTCATTTGCAATGAGTATTAAACCAAGTTTGTTTGAAATGCTGTTATAGGTGCGGGGGAAAAGTGTTATGTAATTTACGACATTTACATCTTGGGACTGAGAATATTATAAAACCTAAACAAGGTAGATATTTCTGTGGGTATATGTGTATGCATGTGGAGTCTGTCTGTCTGGCAGGCTAGCTGTGCTTTTTTTGGAATGTTTTCAACAACTAAGTCAATATTACTAGGTAAAACATATACATAAAAAAACAACAAGACTTCTTTCATGTTCTTTAAGCATTGACTAGACCAATGTGCTGTGAGAATATCAAACAGACACAGGCTGATGTGTTGACAAAATAAATACATCTTTGGGGTCATTTAAAACAACTGGAATCCATCAAGCTTCTGTTCACAGAAAAAAAAATCTATATTATTGGTATTTTTGGTCTCTAGGGATACCTAAAGATCTTTTGACACTTCTGCTAAGTTACCTGTTCATTTCTCAAGATGAGTTTTGAGTAATTTTAGCCACTTGTGAAGCCAAACTGGGAGCATCTACATGCTGAATAGGCAGCCCTGCTTTTGAAACTGCTGAACTTGAAACAGAAAACGCAGGTGGTTAGCTAAGGTGATAAAAGGTGCAAACTGCAGTATGAAAACTTTAATAGCTTGTAAGTGGTGAGTGAAGGAAAGAGAAGGGTGAGGGAAAGAAAGAAGGAGAGTAGACCTGGATTTCCAATATCTATTTCATCTTTCTAAAATTAACCCTTCTTCCTCCAGATCTAACAGAAAAAGCGCTTGCT
Source organism: Tinamus guttatus (assembly GCF_059628265.1). Taxonomy (NCBI): domain Eukaryota; kingdom Metazoa; phylum Chordata; class Aves; order Tinamiformes; family Tinamidae; genus Tinamus; species Tinamus guttatus. The sequence continues at coordinate 459,033 of NW_028289440.1, forward strand.
ATTCTTAGAATGCTTAATTTATTTCAAAAGTCATATAAACAAATTTCATATAGAAATAATTGAATGTCACAGCTCTAAACAAACGATCTGAAAAAATAAGACATTATTGTAGGAGAGACATTTACAGTTTCCATTAATATCACCACCATGAGAAAATCAGACCATTGGCCACTGATTTGAATATCTAAATTTTGATTGATGATATCAAATGAATTTTTGGCAAACACGTTAAAAAAAAAAACAGGCAAAAGACCTATTCTGTAAGAGATTTGATGCATTCTGGTGGTCTATAGGGTAAACTAAGGGTAAAATAAATTTGCTCTCTGAAGAGAAACAGTTAAAAAAATACAAGCATAATTTACAGAGAGTAAATTGGATCTATCTGAGTTAATATTTATGTGACACACAGTTAAACTGCATAGCAATGACAGTCAAACATGACTCCCATATGCCTATGTGGCAAATCCAGGCAGAATATGCTTTATTCATTTGTATGGGTTCCTTGTGTGTCAGGAAACTTGGATGATTCCAGGGAGTCTCACAGTGTCTAAAAGTCTCCCAGTCTCCCAAGCCACTAACAGCAAGGGGAAACCATAGCTCCCTTATAAGTCTTTTCTTGTCAGTAGCATGTACAGTATACTGCATAAACATCTCCGGAAAACTGAGTAGAACTGAGAAGGTTTGGTATAAAACTTTCCTAAAATCTACTAGGTTAATTTCAAGACAATATTGCCGAATAATCAAAGATCTTTCCAGAATGATCAAGTACAGAGGCCTGGGCTATTCCATATACAGACATGTAAATGAGTAAACACATTTATATTCATATATATAAAATTTAATCAATGTTCCCAGTAGACATTAAAAAAGGATAAAAAAAAAGGATGCAAGTCAGAAATAGGAAAATATTTTATAACTAAAAAGGATCTGAAATACATCAAGACACTAAAAAAAAAGTTTCTCCACATCACATGGAAGAAAAACAATAATTAAATAACAAGATGAGAAGCAAATTACATGATGGAATTGAGAAATAAAAGCAAATGGAGAGAAGATAATATGAGTTAACAGGAAGGATATCATTTCCCCTATATCAGGGAAAAATGGAAAATCAGTTGTGATGATAAAGGTTATAACTGATGTTCATACATAATCAGGGAACAATAGGAGACTAATTTATTCAAGAACAAAAAAAAAATGCATATGTATACACACATATAATTTAGCTATACTTAAGAGACATAGTATACTTTCTATGTTTGGTAGATTACAGGAAACTTACTGCTTAAAAAGGCATTCTTCCATTCTCCAATATATTCCCACAATGTCACTGAAAACAGTGAAGAATTAAAATGCTAACTTTTTATTAAGGAAAAAGGTGGATGCTTTCATTCATTTCATTTTAGATAGTGTGGAAAGATTTCATTTAAAATCCCATATATTTTAATGGTTTACTATACAGAAAAATACAGTCACAGATTCAGTTGGCCTGACTGCTGAAAGCTTTCATATAGACGCATGCTGTTCTGAGTATTTCTGCACAAATTTAGAAGGAGGCTTTGCAAATATTTTTTTTTCTTTTCTTTTTCTTTTTGGGGCAATGGGTATTATCTTTCAGAGAAGACTGTGAATTATCTATGGATCCCAAGAAACATAGCCATGTATAATGTATTACAATTAAACTCTTAAAATTAGAACCAGACCTATAAGGCATAAAGGTGAACGGAACTTGACTGACTGCATAATTAGTATTTCAGATCCCTGTATAGTATATGAATAAATTTAGGGGCTGAGGTCCAAGTAGGTGACCCGGAAAGTTCTTATCTCAGTACCTAGATAATCTGGAAAGTGCTTACTTATCACAATGTGTCCTCAGTATATAGACCAGTAAAGCTATAGGCATCACACTGCACTTAGGCTATAAGTCCTCAGAGGTATCTCAGGTTGTGAAACCAGAGAAAACCATGTGTCATTTTCACCAAAACACACAGATAATGATGACAAGCAAGCAACAAACCTGATTGCTCATGCAGTCATTTTCTCCAATCTCATATGAGTAAAGACAAAGCTGCAAAATCTGAGAGCAGTGAACATAAAATTGCTTTTTTTTTCCATCACCTTTTATACATTGGCATCATGTTCCTTCTTATTTCATCTTCTTATGACTCTGTCAGTTTTGTAATCTCTTATGCGGTGATACACTTGCAGAGAAATGGGAAACACTCTTGCTCAGTCTATTCTCTAAGAAGTGAGTTTGTGTTTCAGTGAACTGAAAACAAGAGTAGGAAATTCAGATTTCCTATTTCTGAGGTAAATTCTCTAAAAAGAAGAAAAAGAAAAAAAAAGTGTAGTTTCTTTCTTCATATATATTTCACAGCATATTCTGAAAAAAAAAATCAATCTTACTTACAATTATCTAACTGAAGGAAATGCTCCCAGGAATGGAATATGTTGCTCTGAATTGAAAACTGGATTTCAGAATTAAAACTGAAGTTTTACATTATCAGCTTAGGTGCTAACTTCATCCCTTCCAGTTCTTCTAAAGCCTATACAGTTTCAATGTGCAGAGATGCTTTAATTGCTACTCTGCTTCGCTTTTCAGAAAAAAAAGAACAATGCATAATGAATTTCACATATCCACCTGGCATTAGAGAGCATATTGTCAATTAGTGTCTCATATTTTTGCGCTTGCTTATCCTGCACATGTTTGGATAAAAAAAAGGTCTAATGACCATGATGTTTTAAAAAAAAAAAAGGTCTAATGCCCTCACTTCAAGACATATTACAGTTTAGTTATGTGGAAACTCAACTACCCTTGTCAACAGTAAATTTAAAACTGTATGCTGAATGTTGAAGTGAGGTAGTCAGGTAAACATACAGTTATGCAATCACAGTGTTCATAGAGAAGGAAACATTTCACAGTTGATTTTGAAACATAGTAACGGAGATTAACATTCAGAGATACTGGCAATATGACATCAAACATGAATGGAAAACATGTTATAAGAGCAGTCAGCCTTTAACAGTTTTCATGAGTTTCATATTTTGAAAACATTGCTAAGCTAAAAACCATTAAATTCTATCTGCAATTTTGTTTTACATTTATTTTTGTGAACTTATTTCATGTCATAAATGCAAATAAAGCATGCTCATTTAAACATAGTTTTGCTATCAGATAACTACAAGCTGAACAGCCATAATTTTTCTAGAATTATGTCATATGTGTCTCAGCCATCTCCGATATAAGCCGTCCTCTTCCAGTAATACATGCCATGCTATTGTCTGTAGTTTTACTTTTACTTTCATACTATACACCTACTAGATAACACTCATTTTGAACAACTTTATTTGGGAACCAGAATAAATTCTAAAATTAATATTTATCATCTCATTCTTGCTCAGTGACAACAAAGTACCAGTGCATGATGGAGTGCAATCACACTCTAAATTGTGGACCATATTTTTATTTTTGCACATAATTATTCTGCATATGTAAGTTGACTTCTCAGTCGTTATAAAATTCAGGATTCAGGTTATTTTTATAGTCATTTTCCTTCCTTTGGGATGCTCTGCAACTTTCATTTATTTAGTAGCAACTTAGTTGTGACTCACCAAATTATCCAAGGAAAGTTTATTGTATATTGATATAGAAGTTTACAGTAAGGAAGTGATGTTATAATACAAAACTAATAGAATACAGACACTGTAAATTCTAATTTATTTATCCTTTTAAAATTTCAAAAATATCTTCCAAAATTCTCTACATATCTAACCACTTCTATGCAAGTGTTATTGTTTGTTTTGTTTCCTGGTAAGTAGCACAAGAAATGTTCATTTGTACATTTATTCATCCATATTTATCCAAGAACTAGTATCTTTTTTTTTTTTCATAAAAATCACTTTACAAAAAAGTACATAGTTGGATATGGCAATAATTTTAGCTTTTTAATGCATATGTTAATGAAATTCAAATGAATAAAAAGAGCACTTGCCTAGGACAGTTATCACACTATAAAAAAGTCCTGTTAACAGAATGATGCAGTCATTAGTACACACTATAAAATTAAATGTCTGTATTATTACTAATTATATATAAATAATGAACATATTTAAAATTCACAGTTATGCGATGGAAAATATGCATGCATTTAACATCACTTTGATGAAACTGGTATAAATTATAGATAAGATACACTGAAAACAGTGAGACAAAAAACATACTCCCCATACTGCCTAAGTGGTTCAAAATATAATTTATTAGCCAATAGTATTAATTAGTATGAGCAACTACTTCTGCAATATGTAGTATCCTTTGCACATATGGAATATATATACAGTCTTGCTAGTCGCTATTTGTTGTTTTAACTTTACATCTCTCCCGATTAAGGATATTGTCCATTTTTAATTGAAGTAAATGGGAAAATTTAGACAGAGTTCAAAGTTTTCCATTATAGTTCAATAAATATAAAGACACATGTTTGGTTTGAGACTTAAGTACTGTACATAATATACATAACATCTGTACATATGAGTAAAAGACCTGATACATTGGAAATTCTCTCATTAGCTTCAATGGCTTTTAATCAGTCATTTTAAATATATTATATCAGAAAACTACCTAAATTCAGATCTTTCAGTTTCTGATATTCCTATATCTGAGAAGTCTTTGCATATACCCCATTGCAGCGCATAATGGAACAGGCTCATATTATGCTTGTGTCTCTATTATATACATGCAATAAACATTACACATGGATTTGAGCAGGTTGACAGTGAAACTTGGTTTGCTTTTTTGACAGTGGATAGAGGTGTCTCTTCACTGTCAACAGCAAAAGCCTGCTCTCATTGCAACATGGCTCATCTATCTAATCACCCAGGGCAAAATGTGGTGAATGTGGTGTATTTGCAAATATTCAGCAAAATACATTTGTACCTAACGTCGTGAAAATGTACTTTCTCATATGTTGTCACCTATCCAAAACACTGAATGAAAGAAGATGTTGCATATAGGCAAAACTAGATGAGGAAGGGAAAAAAAAATAAGAAAGAAAGAAAGAAAGGTCATCTTTTAGGCCTTTTTCTCTTCTCAGAAGAGCCAAGTGGAACTTTTAACCCCTATTTTTTTTCAAAGTGATGCACCAATTTTACTTCCCTTTACTTTTCTTTCTGCATTAAAGAAAATGTTTTACCAAGGCCTTCACACATTTCTTTGAAAAATTGAGATCAAGATAGTGATACACAGGGTGGTTCTGAATGAAACGTCCTTTCTGATTTTAATGGAATTTATTTATCTTTCATGCTTATGCCAAGAAAGAAAGAAAGAAAGAAAGAAAGAAAGAAAGAAAGAAAGAAAGAAATTGATTTTTTTCTTTGAAATCATTATGGAATATCTCAGTCCTTGAGAAGTTAGGAAGAAAATATTACTTAAACATATGCTCTTTCTGTTGAAGCAGAATTTCAGGAAACTCTCTATCACTAGATTTTGTCTCAAGGACTTAAAAGTATGTTCCTCAGACCCAACTCAGCTGTAGACTGGCCAGTGTAGCAGAAAAAGCCATTTGCTATGGAAGCCTATTAAAAGTGAAATAATTTCTGCAGTGGTAAGTTGTAATAAGAAGACTTGGATGCGTTTTCCTTTTCTCATACAGACTACTTAGCCAAATTCACTTGAGAATTGTTGAGATCTATTCTCTCTTCCCTGTTCAATGTGAGAGACTCAGACACTTGATGACTTATCTCTACTCTTTGCTGTCACTATGACTACAAAAATATAGGCATGCATGTTCATCTATAAAAATATATCTCACTAAACTTATGATGCAAAGGTATACTTTAACACTACAATGAATCTATTCATGCTGAACACTTGTAAACTACTTTTGTTTTTGTTTTTGTTGTTGCTGTTGTTGTTGTTTTAAATCTTCCTTTTTCTGTCTTTTCTCCCCAGCTGTGAAATTTAATCATGTAGGCCTAAAATCTTCAGTATGACTCGGCTGCACCATGGTCAATATTTTTTCGCCTATGAACAGTGTAGTCACCCAAAATCAAGCAATTCAAATGCTTTCATGTATTACATTTTTCAAATATACTCTTCATCTAACACCACTTGCTGGACTTGATTGACACCTCAGGGCCTCAATAGACTATTTTAAGGTTTTAATTTCCTACGTGATCCTTGATTCCTGATAACTAAGGTGTTCAGTATTTGTGTTACATAAGCATGACCCAAACACAGACACTTTTGTAATACAATTTCACTTATTTTCTTGAGAATAAGATGCTCAAGAGAAAGATAAGTGTGACAGAGAAGCCTTCTCTTTCTGCAAGCAGCAAAAACTTTTGATTCATCCTTGCACAAGAATCTAGGTAAAGCACATCGAAGGAGTTGTGTGTCACATTTATTGCAATTCACCTACTCAAATTTAGGTATTTCTATACAAATGAAGCAGAGTGCCTAATATCTCATGGTTAATTCATACCTAGGTATGCTCTGACTACTCACAAGTAGGCATGAGGGGCATGTGGAAGGATGTCCCCAGCAGACTTTCGTATGGCACCTGAGGCCAATGTGCAAGCAACTGGTTTCTGCCTCTTTACTCAAGGAACAGAACCTATTATTGATCTTCATTTCATCAAAGCAGTGCTCAATAGTGCTCATGCCTTGATTAGGAGACTCTTTTTTTTTTTTTTACTCTCTCTTAGCCCAGCAAAGTACATGTTTATAGCAAAACATGTCTGTTTCAATCAGATTACACTGGTCAAGTTTTGAAACTAAAAGAAATTGATGGGAACTAGGGAACAAAATAAGGATAAGCCTAAGAGAATACTAGGAACACAAGATATTAAAAAATAATAAATGAAGCAAAAATAAATTGGCCCGGGCTTTCAATTGAGTGAATTATTTTTACTTAGTTTCTCTGTCCAATGCAGTCAGTAGGAGCCAATTGCTCATCACTTATTTAAATGCCTGTGTAATAAAATAATATGAGGCCTTCTTAAATGAAAAGTAAATCATTTCTGAACATTTTATTAGTGTTTTCCTTGAAATTTGACTTTCCTAGGGAACATTGGAATGATCCCCTGAAGGTCAATACCTCACAATACCTCAGACTATTTTAGCTTAGTCTCCCAGTTTTACATGTGTTTCCTCACTAAATTAAAACTGTGTCTGTGTATCATCACCATTCCACTACTAAAGATCAATACTGAAACAAAGAAGTGAAATGTTTAATTTATAAATGCTAATAGTCCTAGGTCTTCACTGGGCCTGTCTGTCCTTCTGCATATTCCTGAGTGAACTGAGTAACTCAGGAACACTTTAAAAAAAAAAAAAAAAAAAAGTGAAATTTTAGTCTTTTCTTTGTAACAGTCATCTCTGGCTCCTCAAACTTAATTTTCTTTTATGCTAGGAAATAAATCTTATATCTTGAAAATAATAGAGTTTCATCACGGTCCAGGAAGGGTAATATGAAGCTGCATCAGCAGCTAAAAGACAGGCAATTCCATTTTCATGGCATAAGTCAAATATAGATTTAAATATTTGTGGAAGAAAATGGTGAATGTAGAGCCTAGGAAATTTTAGTTAAACATAGCAAGGACTCATCAAATTATAAAACCATTATGAAAGTGAATATAATAAACATAAAAATCACAAATGAGTATCTCCAATAGAGGAAAAATATAGAAATTTTTATGGAAAGACAAATAAGTCACTAATTTCTGTTTCTGGAACTTGGTATAATGTTGAATTTACAAATGTATAAGCTTAATCTAGCTAGAGAAAAGTTGTGTTATCAGCAGCAAACAATATTTATTTAAGATACTTCAAGTTACTCTTGTGAAAAAGTAAGTTAACCACATTTGCAAATAGTATGGGCAGTAGGAGAACAAATAATAGTATCTGAAAAGATTTCAAGCTTCAGATGACACATTTACTACAATAGAATAATTTTGGAAATCAGTTGTGTCAAATTATACTTACTCATGCTGAAGTATTATCAGATAATAGTTGTAGACTACTGGAAGGCCTTCAGCTTAGACAAATGCATGAAAATTAAGCTCTGAGTCATTTGATAATAAACTCATGCTGATTTTTTATGGCATAGGTGTCCAGGTAATATTAATATTAGCGCAAATGTACTGAGAGGTATATATTTCTGAGTCAGATATTGAATACAAAACAGAATTAAATTACACATACACTTTCTCATTTATCTACCAGGAAACAGTTAGTACAAATGTACTTAGCATAAAAGCACAGTATCCCTACAACAGCAAATGCATCTGTAAATTTTTGCCACTTCAATTTTGTTCTGATTTGCAGCTCCATGGGCAATAATGAAAGCAGAATGTAGTAAGATTTGACAACATAGAATAAAAACAACAAAAATGTTGAAAGAAAAGCTTAACTTTTCTCATCAGTTAATTTTTCTCATCTTACTCCATCAAATACTGTGAAAAGACTGGTTTGTTTGAGCATGTGCACTTGAAGTATTTACAACTACAAAAAAAAAAAAAAAAGGAGGGAGGAAAAAGAGCAGTTTGATTTTTTTGGACCTAGAAATTAAATATTACAGTTCTTTATTAAGGATGACTTGTAAGACATTCTTCTGGTCTTGTAGGAGCATTGTATGCAAATCATTATTTGAGTGTCCTCCCACAGACAAGGGTTTCTAGCCAGAAAAAATAATAAAGGTGCCCAATTATCTATTAAAGAATTCAGATGCAAATATTGTTATAAACATTTCAGGGTGCTGCAGTTTTCAGTTATAAAGAGACTTGATTGGACTCAGAAAACTTCTGCATGTATTGGTCTGGAATTCCATTGATTTATTAAAATATTCTTTCCACAGCTTTACCAAGGGACTTTTTCAAAGTGGTACATCTAGCAGCTGGCAAAGACAGCCTCTCAGCCTCTCCACTCACAGTCATAACCATGGACATTTAATTATTTCCTAAAACAAAAATTCTGTCAAAATTTTGTCTCATGTTGTTCTTTGGTTTGTTTCAATTGACATGCTTTTTGGTATAATATGGTGTTCAAAAATAAATGAACATAAATATCAAGAAAAATGATAAATCAGCTCAAGAATAAATACTAGTTGGATAGTTACATATGTTTATTTTGAGCTGCATAGTTACTGGTGTCGAGGGAGGAACAAAAGAGGGACAGAACTACTTTCTGCATACTTTGATAACTTATTATTAAAACATTCAGAAAACTCACTTGATTTTTCCTGTTAAACTTAATGATGACTGTATCGAGTTCATGTCTACCTGTCTATGAATTTCCTTCTTTGTTTGTTTGCTTATCTTCTCAGTAGAAAATGGACAAATAATTTACTTGGTTTGAAATTAGGCTCAGACAGATATAAGATCTAAGTCTCTCAGGGGCATGTCCTGCCTGCATGACATTTTTTGCAAGATCGAGGCATTAACTTGCAAATAAGTGTATGGAGAATGCATATGTGCATGCTGAGTCTCTGTACCAAAAACCCTAACATGCTTTTTTCTCTAATGATGTGAAATATATTTTGCCTTTTACTGAGATAATAAAATGGATTAGGCACTATTGAAGGTTAGTTGACAGCATAATTTATAACCTGTACTATAAAATGAAGCTCTTTGATTAGCTGGATTCAGAAACCCATTTGAAAATGTCATTTTGCCTTGTGTTTATAGGTCTTTAAAACAAAAATAGATACTTTTATATGTTAAGAATTGTGCTTTTCAGTGAGACATATGCTGTGGTTAGGCTGTGGAACAGTTTTCAGGGATTTAAATTCAAAATAATTGAATGAAAATTATAAATTTGGCAGTTAACTTGACATAAAGAAAATCACTACGAAGAGAAAATTTTGAACAGAATTTTAAATGTTAAAAAGTTCTACGATTTATTCTATCCAAGTTATACCATTATCATCTTAAAAAAAAAAAAGTTTCAGACATGCTCAATTCGAAACCAAATAAATGTTCCCAATAAAGCTGAAATCCTTAATTTGTTATAACTTATTTTTGTCTTCGCTAAAAGAGTATCTCGAGAGAACCAGATGAAATATTTAGACACATTAATGTGGATGTTTTCCCTTGTGTGCTACAATTCCATCCCTTTGGGGCCCATGTAGAAGGGCTAACATGTCTCTCTGAAGAGCCAGTGTGGCATATTGGAATATACTAGCCCATTGCACTTATTAATGTGTAATGAACAGAAATGAAAGAATATGTTAGCCTATTGCACCTAGTAATAAATGTCCAATGAGCAGCAATAAGTAGATAAATAAGAAGGAATAAGTTCCCAACACTCTGTAAACCTTTCTACAAGTAGATCTCTAGTGAATTCATGCTATCCCATTCTCTTTCTTTTATACAAATACCCTGTTTTTTTTTCTGAGATACAAATCCTACTTACTTTGATAAAGTTCTTTTAGCAATGTATTATCTTGTTTTCATTATCAAGAGCAAAATATAATCAAACAAAAATTCACCAAGATAGATGGAATTTTCCTTTGTATATAAAACTAAATATTCCCTTAGTAGTACTTAAAAAAATGTAGAAATGCAATTATGATATACACAGGCAATTGTAGGTGCCTGTCTAATAAAGTCTGACTTCTGAAACATAACACAGCATGATATACTTTGAAACAATGCACATGCATTATTTCTAATTTAAATATTCATGGCACAACAAAAGCATTGTCATGATCTCTTGAGACTTTTTTCCCATCAATCAAAATAGACATTTATTTGTCTGAACATATTTAGGACCTGATCCTGAGAACATGTGAGCCCATGGCCTAAGCCTCAGGAGCAATGTTCACAGGTGACACTTTACCTTCTTAAAATGAAATAGAAGCAGGATACATAGATAGTAATCCTCCCCTCCCCTCCCCTCCCCTCCCCTCCCCTCCCCTCCCCTCCCCTCCCCTCCCCTCCCCTCCCCTCTCCTCCCCTCTCCTCCCCTCTCCTCCCCTCTCCTCCCCTCTCCTCCCCTCTCCTCTCCTCTCCTCTCCTCTCCTCTCCTCTCCTCTCCTCTCCTCTCCTCTCCTCTCCTCTCCTCTCCTCTCCTCTCCTCTCCTCTCCTCTCCTCTCCTCTCCTCTCCTCTCCTCTCCTCTCCTCTCCTCTCCTCTCCTCTCCTCTCCTCTCCTCTCCTCTCCTCTCCTCTCCTCTCCTCTCCTCTCCTCTCCTCTCCTCTCCTCTCCTCTCCTCTCCTCTCCTCTCCTCTCCTCTCCTCTCCTCTCCTCTCCTCTCCTCTCCTCTCCTCTCCTCTCCTCTCCTCTCCTCTCCTCTCCTCTCCTCTCCTCTCCTCTCCTCTCCTCTCCTCTCCTCTCCTCTCCTCTCCTCTCCTCTCCTCTCCTCTCCTCTCCTCTCCTCTCCTCTCCTCGAATAGATAACCTGTTTGGGATTGCTTCACCAGCCCATATACACAAGCATATACTATATTTTAGCTATATTTTTCTTCATTAAAGGGAATCTCATAAATTTCTTGAGGGTCAGGAATGAATGAGACTCATATCAGTTCATATTCTCATTTCTTATGAAGACATTCGAGTTTCTTAAAAAGACATTTCTCTTTTAGAAAAAAATAAGTCTAAACTGTACCTCGGAGATGCCTCTGAAAAGATTCAGAGTTAAGGATAGAACCTAAGCTTTAAGAATCAAGGATTCATTGTTTTAGGAACTTTACTGAAATTCAGACCTTTTTCTTTTCCTCTCTGAGATACATTGAAAAGGAAATATTATTAGATTTTTCCTCTCTGCTGCTAATGTCTGTTTCATGCATATCTCTAAATCTCTAACGACAACAGATAAATGAGTGTGAAAATATTAAGAACTGTTATGTGTCTTGCAAATGCACAGCACAATATGTAACACATAAAAGGTATTGTGCTGCCATGTGCCAGATCCAACTAAGGAATGAATAGGGTCTGGAAATGGAAGCATAGTAGTCCTTCAGAGGCATATACAAAATAGATCAGCTTGCCAAATTATTTTGTACAACTAACAATACATTATGAAGTATAGGTATGATCGAAATAAAAGACAAGTATTTCCTCTAGTCAGAGGAAAATACAGTATGTTATAAAACTTACACAGGTAATAGTGACAGCCAAAGCCAACACTTTCAAATGTAAATGCATAATGCTACACTTCTGGATGGATATTTGTGAGACCTAAGTGTACTAAACTGTTGAACACCTACAAATGTCTATAGTTTTATGAAGAGTGAAAGTAGTAAAAGTAGATGAAATTAAACATGTATATATATATATATACATATATATATATAATTAAACACAAAGTCTCCCTTTAAATATCAAATTACAGGTTCTTCCAGCCTAATATTCAGCATTTCTGCTAGTATCTCACCTCCAGTAAGATCAGTCTTTGGCAAAGACTCTCCCATTTTCTATCTCTATTGACCACATTTGATAATAAAAACTTGCCTGTATATTTCTAATTCTTTATTTCGAACATATTTGTTTCCTCTAGTTTTCCTATATTTCATCAAAGGATAATTTCAATACTTTTGAGATGTCACTCCCTAATTCCAGGTGTAGAATAATCATTTGGTTTTAATTAATGCTATTTGTTTTCATCTTTGTGAATATATATATATATATATATATATATATATATATATATAGTGAGAGATTCATAATTTACATATTTCAAAGCTTTCAAAGTAAGTCCTGTGTTCTGTGATCAGATTCATAATTGAAGCAAGAAAACACTGGAAATTCATATATAATTTATATTACATGACAATTCCTGTGTACAGATTATGTGCAAATAAAAACGTAACTTGGCAGAAAGAAAAGAAAAATAATATAATATAATATGTTTTTTTAAAAAAAGATTTAAAGAAAATTCCTGGATAGGAGTCTTGAACCAACTGATAGTAGGTCATTAGTCATCTATCTTTGTTATGTAGGTGCCTAAACAGAGGTTCCAGTGACATTTTATTTGTCCTGGAATAGGGTGCCTGACCTCCAACTGCCTCTCCAGAAGAAGATGAAGCTGTCATAGATCCCACGTGATATCTTCCAGTGTCATAAAAAATTTTCAGACATCTTAGATGGTATACACCTCCACTAGGGACCTACTTGACTCCATTTGTTTCACACATCAATATAAATCAGATCTCTTTTCTCTTTATGTGTTTATATACTACTCTTACCCAAATAGGAAGAATTAACTGGCTTCTGATTAAACTCCGTTTGTGTACCCTCTCTAGCATTTTCATAAGTGTATTTTCTCCAGTTCGAAACAAATGTTCCAAAAATTATATTAATATAATTCAACATTGAGATTCAATTAAGAGCAGGATCTAGTGGACAAAGACTTTCCCACCATTACCATTCTTGCATTACTTTCTCTGAACACCCTATTTTTTTCAATATGCAAGTACTACAGGACCATAGTATGGATATGTTCAAGCAAACAGAGTATTAACTTTGATCAAGGCTTCATTTATGCTAATTTTACATTAGATATTTACATTTCTACTGTTAGAAAAACTTCATTTTTTTAATTTGAATGTCAATTTATAGAAATATATATCAAAGTAAAATCAGATTATTATATTTTGTTATCAAAATTGTCTAAAACCAGATTTATAGATATATAATATTCTAAAGGCATGTTAAAGTATTCTTATGTAAACATTAGCAGGAAGAAAGTGGTTATGGAAAGAGAAGTTACATTTGTTCTATATAACCAGCAATTTATGATGTATTCATTTGCTTTTTCAACAGTAATTTCAATATCTTTTTTTTTTTACTTTTCTCAATTCCTTTATTAGCCTTGTTATGATTTTTGAATTATACAGTATTGTACAGAGACACAGCAGTGAGTTTTTTTTTTATATTTTTATTTTAGTCTTGCCTAAATAAATACATATGGCCTGAAAGTTCAGAAACAGTTCAGACTTGGAATGCAAATTTCATTTTTAAGGCAAAGCCAAGGTTTTACACTATGACTAATGCCTTATTATCATAATTTCTGCTGAACTGACAGGGCAAAAAGTCTTCCTTCGTATTTTTGAAGACTTATTTACATATTTCAATTGATTTTCCACATAACTGTTTCACAATCCTAATAAATTGTTAAAAATATAGCACTCAGTTTAGAAAGTTACACAAGGATCTACCCAGTCATTTACAAATGGCTTGTTACACGAATTATGTGATAGAATTCAAGCTTGAAAGTTTACTTTGATAGATTGGGAAATGAGAGAAAAGTTAACGAACTGAAACTATCCTACCATTCTGTAGGGCAATTCAGTGAAAAAATTAATAGCACGCTGAACATGATGAGCAAGATATTGTGATGACGAACATAGCAGTCATGTACCAGTTGGTTTGAAATATTCTATTAACACACAAAAAATAAAATTTACTTACAAAACTATGTTGATATGCCTAATTTGCAAGGAATCCATGTCAATTAGTAATGAAAACTTGAGCTGTTTTTGTTTGTCACGCACAGACTGCCTAATGTAGTGAAAAATCCAGCATGAAATTCCTCATTCTGCTTCACCCTTCTCAGACTTCTCTTGAAATGAGAATTCTATTTCAGTACAGTGTTTCTTTGGGGGAGATGTTTTTTTTTTCCAAATCATTTTCTATGAATTATGTACGGTGGTTATGTTGTACAGCCTTGCTCACGAGAGACAGAAGCCAGATGACAACATTTATTTTATTTAAAACCATAGCTGGTGTTTCTGAAGCTAAGAAGCTTGGAACAATTCATTCTTGTTTTAACTTTGTTTCCTGTAATCTTTCAAATCTATTTGAAGATAGCAGGCTGTGTCATCAATAACTGTAAATCCTAAAATAGCTTTACTGACTTTAACAAAGATATTGATTTTATACTTTGCTTCCGAACCTTGCAAGGAAACTTCTTAATGAGTGTTGACTCTTTTTAGCAATTTGTGCTTTAGTCTATCCATGCCTCCACTCATCCTTTTCACAACAAAAATTATTTTCATAAGAAATTTATAGACTTCCTCATCATAAATTTTTGTGCAATAGTTTGCAATTTTGTGTAATAAACACAACATTAATGAAAGAAAGGAGGAAAATAATATTTTCACTAGCTGCCAAAAGTGCAGCTTCTTTTGATTTGACATGACTCTTCTGCCTATACGAGTTCTTCCTGAGATAGGAAATTACTTTGATGACTACTTTCATATTTTTGTGTTCTTGATATCTCTGAGAGATTCAGGACTAAAATTTTCACATCTTGAGAGAAAGGAAAATAACAAACAAACAAAAAAGCAAAATATTCCAAGAATCAAACATGTCTATTCTCCCTACATCTTGGAGTTATCACACTCCTGAGCATGAGGGACCTGCTCTTTGGGGTTGAAGAATTCAGTGCCGTGCGAGGCCTGTGCTTCTCCCCAGTGCTACTGTCTTTCTGGATGTGCAGGCCACTGAGGAGAGCAGGCAGAATCCAGACACTGGGGTCCTCCCTTCTCCACTGTGGAAAATCAATGGAACTATACCAGGTTACAGCAAAGGAATATATGGTCCAGGCAAAAGACTCAAATTGCAGAATTAATTTGAGCAAATGTAGCTGTTTATAGTTGTAGGTATATATTTAGACAAGGTGCCCTAGATTCCTATTAAGGTCAATCAAAAGAAATAAAACTTTTAAAGTGTGCTTTTTCTCCTTCTAAAAACGGATATGATTTATTTAGAGATTAAGACTTCTAAATGTAAAATCTAAATATGAGCTCAGTATCTAAGTTCCAGTTGCAGTCAGTATAAATCTTGTCCTACACAAAAACAGTTGGTAGCATTTGTCATCACAAATAAATATTCATGGCACTGGACCTACAAAAGATCTGCAACCCTGTAGAGGGTTAGCTAAAGGCCAGACTGGGCACTCCAGGAAACTCAAGTTGATAATAACCTTTAAAACTCCATTTTGGGTGTTTAGTTAAGCTGAACTGAAACTCCTTCTAGTCTCTACTGACCAGGCATTTAATGATTGTGCTAAGATCTCAGACGCTTAGCTTGCAAGTATCTAAAAAAAATGTATTCATCTAAATTCAGGTATCTCAGCCTGGAGTTGAACTCAAATGTATTCTGTGAGTGTTACAAGTTCCCATTTCTCCTCAATGACTCTGTAGAAGACCAAAGTGGACTTGCTCAGTAGGAGGAATCTGTGCTTCAATATCAGAAGTTCAGTAGAATTAATTTACTGGATTTCTGCCTCAGAATGTAATGTAGAAACAAATCTCAGTAGCCACATCTATCAATCTGGTGAGCATAACCTATGACCCAAGAAAATGTGGTCACAATTGATCTAAACTGAACTGCAGAATCCGTGCATGAGAGAAAAAAATGATTTAATACCCAGTTTCTTGGCTTCTATCCTAATACTGGTGATTTGACTTGTCAATTAGTGTCAGATGTGGTTAATTGATTTGTGTGTCTTATGAACTCTGCTTAAAATGAGACTCATTCCACAAACTCAGAGACTACAAAGAAGCCCACATTGATAACTTTCTAAGACTACCGAATTAAATACTTAGCTTGCTTTTCATACAAAGAGAGATTTGGTCCTAGTCATTTTCATCTTTCTCTTTTATTCATTGATACTTATTTCGCTGGACTGGTATGAATAAGTGAAGCAAGATTTTGCCCTATATATTGAGATACAATTCTGCAATAATTGCCTTTGAAAAAGTCTTACTCTGATATCATTTGTAAATTGATGATGAACTCCTAAAGCCAACTGAGAGACACCTTTAAAAATAATGAGTTACCATCAGTAACAGGTAAATATGTATTTCAGTCTATATCATAAGATTGCAACAAAGATCATCAATTGTATCTGTAATATTTTGGGTTTTTTTTTTAATAAACTGTGATTTAACATAAGAAAGATCATTAATATCCCAAGAATACTCCTTTGCTGTCTTCCTAAATGCATGTATTTTTAATAATAAGTTCCGCTCGGAGGCAGAATGAGATTCTTCACACCTAACTAGCCATATAAGAATTAAACACCTTAGCTTTCCTCAGCCTTAGCAACTGCAATTCAGCTACAGACTGAAACAGCTAACTGACTTAACATGTCCATAATATAGCCACTACATTTCAGTCAGGAAACGCTTAATTTGGCTAAATTATGATACACTAAAGTGTCATACCTGGACTTTAGCTGCCAGACCTACAGATAAAATGTTTTCAGATACTTAAAGACTGTGAAGCACTGCCACAAGGTGTGAGCAACCCAAACAGAGTTAAAGCTTCTTTTGGAATACAGACTCAGATGTCTATCCTGAGTTCAAAGAGGATGAGATTATATTCTAATGCCATTGTGCATAACTACAGTCATTTAAGTAAAATCTACTGATCTATTCTAGTAGTTTTGTTAAGACACAGTTGCCTCATAGTTTTACTATGTTTTTAATTAAATATTAATAAAAAATTGTCATATTCTTGGCAATGCCAATCAAAACCAGAGGCAGGGACACCAGAGGCAGTAAACACTCTCAGCAGGAATCCTGAGAAAGAATTATATCATCAAACTAGTAAGCAGGAAAGGAAAAAAAAAATCTTTAAAACCCATTAATGACTCTCTGGGACAAATGTTAGCCCACAGGAGGCACATTCTCCATAATTATGGTTCTGCATGGACAAGAAGTAGAATTATATTCTCAGAGTCCAACAAATACAAATTGGCTTATGTTCATGTTGCCCAGAGCTGGTCCTGTCTTTATCAGTTTTCCTTTGGACTGAGCTAGTGAAGAAGTACAAAAGAAAAAGAGCTAGGAAATATCCTCTTATTTATTTACTTATTTATTTATTTTTCTGTAGGCATTACCCATTATGGATTATCCATTATAGATTATGGGTTCAGTGTTTGAGTTCACTCAAGTTCTGACTACATTTCTTTAGCAGGATAGATTTGTTCAAACGAAAGTGATATGGCACTCTCAGCCCATTGTTAAAGGAGCTATCTCATGCAAAATTATGATTTCTGTTTTCCATTTCTTCCACTGCTGTTTGACAATTTAGTCCCACATGAGAAATCAAGACACAAAGCAGAAATTTTAAACTGTCTTCTCTCTACAAAAAAAAAAAAAAAAAAAAAAAAAGTAATAAACCCTGATATTTGAAAGAAGAATTGTTAACCAAGAGAATATTGCAGATATATATCTATACATATGTGAACATTTTCCATTAGCTTTCTGTATCATGCTAGGTATGCCTAGCAATCCATTAATACCAGTCCTATCAACTCTTCTATAAAAAGAATTTCATATTTAGCAGTCTTTACTAAATGTCTTTATCATAAGTTTGTTGCTTCCTAATTAGAAGCTTATTGCTTCCAAATACCCAACTGCACTGATAAAATTTGTGTTAATTAACCATATTGCAATATTACCTGACCAATACTCTCTTAATGATGTAATACTAGTAGCTAGAACTAGTCTTTTAAAATGTGCAATCTGTATTTAAATCTTGCTAAATCTAGCTAACAAAATATTTTCTTTGCAGTAGTTTCATTCTAAATTTGATCTATATAGCATAACAGACATGCTCAGGTATAATGCAAAATGTGGATCAAAATTTTACTATTCATATTGCAACCTACAAATACTATGAATTTGTGCAAAGCACTAATGGGCCTAATTTAAATAAGCATGCCTGCAACAGACCTGATAAATCTGGTCTAGTAATTTAGACTAGTAATTTATGGCTCTGTCGTAAGAACCACTTCATTCACAGCTTCAATTCAATGATGCCTTGTTAAAAGTTCAAAATCAACAAATCTAATAATTATCTTAAATATACCCTAAAATTATTTAGTACCTATGGAATATTGTATTATACTAAAAGTTAGTTTGTTAGAATTATCTTTCATTAATGGTAGCTTAGTCACAGAAAGATCTCCTAAGTGCCTTTGGCTCCCTCGGGCATGTCTAGTTCATGCAAGAACCTTTTCTGTGTTATTTGGACCCACAGTTCTTCTTAGATAATTGCAGCAAATCTTTGGGGGTTAACACGTATATTTAGCGCATTCCTCTTGTTCACTCTTTCTCTGTCATGCTATGTTTCTACATCATGTGACATTCAAAGGTATCTATATCTAAATTAAAGCATTGAAAAGCCAAGGGGGAAAAAGAGAAAGAAAAAGAAATAATAGGTTTGGATTTTTTTTTCGTCTTATGTATGTCTTATATGCAGCTTTGTATGCTACAGGAAGAAAGAAAGCAGAGAAATCTGAAACCTGAAGTGTATACTTCAGGTATTTATTAGGTAGTTATTAAGATTATTAAGATTATTCCCTTGCACCACCCATGTTTCAGCAGGAAGGATCTCTACTATGGGTGTAAGTGAGATCAATGCAACAGTCAAAATGCATTACAGAGAAAAAAAAGGGAAAAAGTTTCCATTTCAGTCTTTTAAGGATACTCATTTTGACCTATCTTTTCGAATAATTATGTCAAGAAAGGATCATGTTTTCATTCACATGCACATTTTTAATTGCTGTGTTCTTTACTACGCATCAGAGAATTAGTGCATTGTTTATCTTTTGAGTAGTGTCGAGTTTGTTTTAAATTATTGTGTTTATCAATACATTATTGCCAAATTAGCTAAAATATTCTCATCAAACAAAAAATTCCATGATAAAGAAACCTGACAAACTAACTTTTATAACCACATTAATTAATTTTGAACCATTTTCTTCCTGAACCGTTAAGAAAATTCTATGCTGCTTTTAGACTTTTATTCTCTGTTTTTATAACCAACTTAAGTGCTGACAGTCCTCTCTAAGAGTCCATGTTGCTCTCACAGTGCCTGGTACACAATATTGCCAACTTTGTCATGCCATATTTATCCTGGGCAACTTGATACATCCACTTACAATATGACTAATAGTCTCCGGGGTCCAGCCACATAGTCTACATCCTGCACTTAAATCTTCCCTACCATCTGCCTTCTCTTTGAGATATCTCATGTGAATAGCTTGTTAGCGTATGTCCATAATTAAAATATATTTTTCCCTTTTCAATCCTGCTGCAGAAGAACACTTATAATTTAATACTTTCTTTTCATTAAACAGTTTTTTTTCCTTTTTTTTTTATTTTCTGAAACACTTTCTACTGTATTTCTCATTCATTGCTAGCATTTATCTCTCATTAGGATCCTCTGCATCTGCTGATGACCTCAGCAATGACTGTAACCCTGGAGTATTGTATTCCTCATTTATATTCCAAACCTGACCCAAAAGCAGTTATTTACTGTTATGGTAGTAGTAATAACTGTCAGGGTTTTGTTGTTGTTACATTTTTGTTTCCTGAGCCTTCTATTACTTTATGATCTTTCTATTATAGTTATTATGTACTATAGCAGTTTCTAAGGCACTAGCTGAAATAGGAGTCTCATCCAAAAGCAACCATTAGGATACAATCTCCAAGTCAAAGCACCGTCAATTTGAAAAGACAAACCCAAGTAAGGAAAACAGAAGGAAAAACAATATCTGTGGGATATATCTGACCAACTGATACCCTCTAAAAATTAATCATCACCCTTAAAAAAAATTGTCATGTCTCAACTGACATCTCTGATATGGATCATTTTGTATATTTTCAGGGATATGATTTAGTTCTCATCTGTTAAATTTTCTGTGTTGTTTCTGTGTTCTTTAATTTTCTGCAGTGCAGGTGTATATAACTGAGCCACATTTAGTGTTCAATTACTCTACTATTTGTGTGTCTTAAGAGCATGTAACATGGCCGCCAACTAATCAAATCTCATACAAGCTTTGAATCTTTCATGTTAGTACCATGCAGGCAGCCCAGATCCCAGGCTAACTCAAATGGCACTAGCTGGGGGTAAATGAATCAAGCCACTAGCCCCTCTGTGGAGATCCAGGGCTCAATCCAGTATTATACATGTGTTTCTACTGCTATATGATATGCACTAATCTTCCCAACTTAGCCTCCAGCTGCCATTCCAGAGGACACCCTAGGCATTGTGTCTTATCTGCCAGCCTCATGCAGACATCTCAGATATGCTAGGATGCCTCTGAGGGGTTTATTTGTTTGTGCTTAGGTATTTAAACCAAGTTATCAATTTAAGTGAGTCAAATCCCGCCCACACTCTAGGTTACGTAGTTATCCAGGAAATGAGTCACATCCCCTAAATTTCTCCACTGGACTGTGCTGCTTCCAGTTTTCTTCATATCTCATCTGCACTACATTTTCCTTTGATGTCCTCACTACTTACTGGAAAGGGAGAAGGCTGGAGAAGAAGAATGGATCCTAGCTATATTTCAACAGGGCAAATACTAGAGCACTTTGTTCCACCAGTTTCACTAAAACAATGGTGCTTGAAGCGGTCTTTTCCCCTTTTCCCTCACTGAGTCAACTCAGTGTCTTACGGAATGGGCTGTTTCTGGCCATACTTTCCCGCACTGCAGATTTTCAGGCTTAGCCTTCAAGTGTTTGATGAAGGAGACTGACATTTGCTTCAGTGGGATTTCTGCTGACTTTGTTCCTCTCTCATGTAACTGAAGAATATGTTTGAGATGTAGGCACAAAAAATAATTCAGAAACTTTATCGGGCAGATGAAGCCATTCAGCACACCAATATGTCAGTTGACCAGGGAATTAACCTTGGAACAGTAATATTGATGAATCTCATTCACATTTCCCAACCTATCAGATAACATGGTAACAGTTCTGAAATTCTAAGGAATGTTAAATACTGTCCTCTATTACAAGCTAACCACTTAAGCTGATCTTGTAAACAATGCACTTATAAATACATAGTAAGAACATAATAATATGTTAATTTTCAACTTGCTGATGTTATTTGTAATAAATGCAACGAATTATAACACAACACTTCCAGTATTTTTTAGTCCACAATTTCTCCAGTGCTAGGAGAAAAAAAAGAAATAGGAGCAATACTCTGTCTAGGAAATAGTAGGAGCAAATAGACAGATTCTTGCAATTTGTATTGGTCATGGTTATAATCCTACTACAATTCAGAGCATTTTAGACAAAGTATACAAATATATAAATGATCTTATGGACACTGACGTTTGCCACCATACATCACAAATTCCTCACTTTCTGACTTGTACTCAAACAGTACCAAAAGAAGTACTTGTGCAGCAGGTAACTCATATGTCTTATCCATTGTCTCAAAATTTCTGCACCACAAATCACAAAGAACTCCCACAAATTTGTGCTACACAAACACACGGAATAAGACTCAGCCAAGGAAAATGTCCTACTTTACATGTATACTTACAATAACTCTAAATATGAAAAGTCTATTAACTGAAGATAATAACGACTTAGGAATGCTCATTGCATATCACAGATGAATAAAAGAGCCGCAAAGCCAACTGTAAATGAAGAAGTATAAACAATCATACTAAATTCCTAAACAAAATAATATTTGTCTTTTCAACTACCCCAAATTAATAAAGGAAAAAGAGTTTGTCCTTGATGAAAGCTACCTGCCTTTGGGAGGAAAGTTTCACTTTTGGGAGACTGCGAAACTTTTCATGGGCAGTGGAGGCTGGAGTGGACTCTTCCTGGGCAAGAGGGGGTTCTCTATCTTCTTGCTGCACTAACTTTCCTTTAATGGATTTTGCTAACAACTCTCATGAAAGCAGGATTTAAGGAACTGTGAAATGTTCTCCTTTTGAAGTTAATGGCTTCTCTGTCTGAGCAAAGATTTCCAGACAACGCCTTTTTTTTTTTTTTTTTTTTTTTTTTTTTTTTTCACTCAGGTAAAATCTCATCCAGCTCAAAGGAGTTCACAGCACGTTAGTATACAAGTGGATCTGAAACACTATTTTCAGTATGACTGAGCTAATGTTACAAAATACCCTTCCACAACCAATAAATTTAACAAAGTAATATAAAAATGCACGTTGGCGCAGAGCAGTTCCACCACTTCTGCTGAAAATGACACATGAGTGTTAACTGATATTAATTCAATATCTTATCAGATTGCTACTGGAATTCAGTTCAACCCTCTGCTAAATAGCATGCAAAAACTTGCATTTAACAGAAGGTTGAATTGAATTCTACCATGCATACAAGCATATTTTTCTACCGCAATAGTTTAGATTCTAAGCTATTCTTAGTTGAAGGTTTCGGGTTTCACAGGAAGAAAAAAAAGAAATTAAACTTTCTAAAACTAAATAAGATACCTCTTTCTTTCCTCTCTCTTCTTTCTGAAACAACAGAAATGTACTGTGTTGAATGGAAGAGGAAATAAGAAGTAACTTAATATGATGTATGTTATGCCTGAGTTTAGGATATTCGTCTTATCTTAGTCAGAAAAAAAAAAATCAACAAAAACCGACATACATAGCTACAATAGGGGTATTATATAGATTTCCAGTGTTAGAAGTATTATCATAACAGTTATGCTTTACCAAATGAGTAAAACATTTAATGACTTTTTGTCAATGTGGTACAGCTAAATATATTTGTGCTTCATTTATCTTACATTTCGCTGTCCTTAAATGCATTAATCCCATTTCTTTCTTTTATTCTTCCCCTGGTTGAGTGTTTTGTTTTCATGAAAGCATCTTGGAAATGCTAGTCATAAAAATAAGATAAACATCATAATTCAAAGCCTGTTAATGATATAATCTCAGACATCAGAATATCTATGTATCTTAAGTGTAAGTGTGAAAAAATTACCTGAGTGTTAAAATCAGAAAGTGACACAGAAAAAATAAAATAAAATAAAAGGGGGGGGGGGGTTATTATTGTTATTTCCTTCCACTCCTAAACTGGAAACTCGGTGTTGAAAACATGCCTTTAACATTTTACTTAAATTGGCATTTTTGTAGTCTTTAAGAAGGCCTGAAAACATTAGTGAGTTCAAGAAAAGTGAATAACTAAAGTCACAAGTTTATATTACTTCTTAATGATGAAAAAAAGCAATTTGCACATTATTTAGCATCATATGCTCTGGCATTCATGTATGTCTGGCCTCTGCCAATGATTTTACACTATATCTTTAGTTTAGTATATCTTTATTTTCTGCAACACCGTTTGTAGCATAATGGCGAGTTTTAGTACTGACTGTACTCTCACTGCAGTCTGTTCTTTAATTTTCTCTCTACAATATCATGGAAAAGGCAGCAAGACTTTGGTGGTAATCTAGCAGTGCATTGTCTTATTCTTAAGTGCTCTTTGTCCCGAATTAAAAGTTAATGGGCTCCTAAGGACAGAAATACTGGCTCATGTGTATTTTTCTTCCCTTTCTTCATCTTCTCCAGATGGTAGGAGGAAAGCAGAATGGCAAACTAGTGGCTCTGCTGCCATCACTTTGTGTGACACAGAATGGCCTGGCCGAACAATCAGCCTAACAAAACAGCCCTGGGAAATAAAGAGGGGTCCCGGCAATAGCAATGATTTATGTAATTAAGATGGACATTCTGTTGCCAGAGCTGCACATGGAAGCTTCAAGGTATTTTCTAGAAGACTGCAGACGTTTCCACAGCTATAAAGGATTCAGGAAGAATGGCCTATTCAGTAGTTTAATTCTTCAGGAATACCTGGGATTAGACTTTTGCCTCTTTTTCAAGGATGTATCTATTGCAGTGTATGTGTATCCATGTCTGTTTTCTCATCATATATCCCAAAGGTGAGCATTTTCTATAAAGCAAACCAAATCAGCATTTGAAGTTCAGCAAGTCCCTTGCAGTGTTTTACTCTTTAAAAAGGATTCTCTGCCTGGAGAAAGCCAGAAGCAACGTGACTGAAATTCTCC
Organism: Tinamus guttatus; assembly: GCF_059628265.1. NCBI lineage: Eukaryota > Metazoa > Chordata > Aves > Tinamiformes > Tinamidae > Tinamus > Tinamus guttatus. The sequence continues at coordinate 483,813 of NW_028289440.1, forward strand.
ATGTCTCCGCTGGGACTCGAGCTATGAGTTACAAGTGATTTGCAGGGACTTTCGCCTTTACAGGTATCACTGAGTTAAGGGGCACTTTCCCATGCAGGAAGGGGCTGCAGTTATACAGCAGCGCTGCGAGGGGGTCTTTCTTTTTAGCTCGTTATGGCAAGGGGGCAGCTACCAGGAGAAAGGATGGGAAAGTCCTCTCGCTAATTAGTTTTCCCACTTCTGGCAGTCCGAGAGGCTGCGTATGGGCCTGAAGTGCTGACCGCTCAAATCTGGCTGCGGCTTAATGAGAGCGAGCTAGGCAGAGTCAATTAAATCAAATTCTCGCCAACATCCCTAATATATCTGCAGTGTGTGTGTGTGTGTGTGGCAGCAGCAGCAGCAGCAGCGGCAGCAGGGAGAGATTCACAATATTAATAAAGGGATTCACTGCCGCATTAAAAAAATAGAGGGAGAGGAGGAGGAGGCAGGAAACTTCTGTGTGATATTTACATTGGGGAAGGGGTAAGGGAAGGGTGTTTGCGCCTCTGCTTGTGAATGAATGAGAGAGGAAGGGAGGGAGGGAAAGGGAGAGAAGGGAGCGAGACACTCACAGAGGGAGTACTGAAAGGAAGCTCTGTCCCCTAAACCCAGATAACCCGCTTGCAAGAGCTGGTACTGGAATAATGGTAAGGACCCGGAGTTGCAAACATTTTCACTTTAATACTGAAAAATATGCCATTATAAAATCCTCGAATAGAATCAGTAAGTTCCACTTGCTTCCTCCGTTCTGATTTCCTCAAGTTTTAGTAAGATTTACAACAGAGCAGAATTTTTATCATTAAACTTTGCAGCCTAAGCACTAGAGTGACATTAATTGGTCATGCTTAACTGCTTCAGATTTTTTTTTTGAGTGTTTACACTGTTACCATAATAGAAATCAAGGATACTAATTTTTACATTCAGGTGAAAAGGCAATACTGAATATGTATATTGAAAAGGAAGAGGGATAAGAGAAAATCAAGCCTCCCCCCGCTCTCCTCTCCCCCCCCCCCCCCCCCCCGCCCCAGGAAATCAACCAAACCCACCAGCAACAAAACAAATCTCTGCCAGCAAAGTAATTCCCGCCAAAAAAAAAAAAAAAAAAAAAAAAAAAAGTAAATGATCCAAATGGTCCAATGAGAATATTCATGCAAGTATGTCTTAATGTCTTAAATAAAACCTTTACATTTTTTTTTCCCCACGGTAAATGTACGATCTCTACTGCCTATTGATCACACAGAAATGGCGAAATGGCACTTTTTTATTATCATACTGTATTTCTTATATAGAAGGTTTGATACGAAGGGACTTATCAGGTAAGAGGGATGATGGTGTGAACTAGACGCTGACTTCCAGGCGGGAGCTGGAGCGTCCCTGGGGTGCGTTGTATCCATGCGAGCCATGCAGCACTTTTTTATTATTATTTTCTTTCTTTTTTTTTTTTTTTTTTTTTTTGGTCCGTTTGTCTGTCTCTTCTCTGAGTCATTTATTTACATTACATTCATGCCTTCGTGCAACTTCCCGCTCCTGCTCTGCCGCCAGGAGGAGGCCGCCCCCGGCCTTTCCTCTGACCCCCGCGTCGTCCCGGCCTCTCAGGGGACCCCGGTCCTCAGGGGTTGCGGCGGGGGCAGGAGAGGGGGATGCCCAGGAAGAAAAGCCGAACAAAACCCACCAAGGGGAGAGAGCGACAGCCCGGCACAAGCTCGAGCCATCGCCGGAGCCGGGGGAAGCTGCTCTCCGGGGGGTGCGCGGGGCGGCCCCGCCGCCGGGCTCCCCTTGCTCCGGGCCACAGTGTTTGCTGGGAAGGCGGGACGCAGGGGAGGGTGCGTGTTTTGTTTCTCACGGTGAGTAGCTCAGGTCAGGGCCGTCCCTTGTCAGTCCCAGGGCCGGACGAGGCTCAAGCGCTGAGTTCCCGGTCGCTGGTTGAGAAGCGGCTCCCGCGACCTGCCCGACGGCTCAATCCGACAGCGAGTGGGAACCACAGTCATAGACCCGGTGGGCTCCGTCGGTGCTGTAGGGCCCGTTGTGCCAGTAGGACGAATCGCAGACCGTCTGCAAGGAGTTGATCTCGGAGGCGGAAGAATTGGCGTCCCTTCTCTTGGAGCGCTTTCTGTTCCTCAGGATGAACACGAGCATGCCCACCACCGTGAAGGCAGAGGTCACAAAAACCAGCAGGAGCCCCGGCACCAGCACCGAAATGGAGACCCTGCTGGTCTCCAGGTATGAGTTGGAGTGAGTACCCGTCTCTACCAACCCAGTGCTGTTTTTATTAGTGGAAGTTAACGTGGGCGAGACTTTTAGCTGCGGGCAAATGACGTCGTTGGAGAGAGACTCGAAATCCTCCTTGAAGAAATCTTCTGGGGACTCGCACCTCAGGTCGCTCATAATCACCTTGGGGCGCAGCATCTCTGCCCACTGTTTGAAAGGCACGATAGGGCAAGTACAGTCCCACGGGTTGCCGTGCAGGTCGATCTGCGTGATGGAGGTGAGCTGGTCCAGCACCCCCGCCACCGGCAGGTACATGAAGTAGTTGTTGTGTATGCTCAGCTTGGAGAGGGAGACCCCGGCGAACACGTCCACTGGGAGAGACCTCAGCAGGTTGTTGTTGAGGATGAGGACCCTCAGCTTGGGCATCGCGTTGAAGGTGCCAGGCATGATCAGCTGAATCCCATTAAACTCTACATTCAGATACTCCAGGTTCTGCAGCCCAGCGAATTTCTCCCGGGACAGGGTGTCTAAGTAGTTGCTATCCATGTAGAGCCATCGCAGATCAAAGAGGTTCTTGAAGGTGTTGTTCTCGACAGTGGCTATGTTGTTGTTGCCCAGATCCAGTAAATTAAGTTTCCGATAATCCAGAAAGTGGGATTTCCTGATAGTGTGTATTTTGTTGTCCCTCAGAAACAGCTCCTGCACGTTGGACGGCTTGGGCTTCAGATCCACCAAGCTGCTCACATTCCTGTCGTTGCAATTAACCTTTAAACCCGAGCCAGGGATTTGATCGCAGCTGCAGATGTGAGGACAGGACAAGGTAGCCGGTAGCTTGCTCTTCACGCTGACTGTCGACACAGCAGCCGTAGGTCTGGTCTTGATCTGCCAGTTGACAGGGATCTTTGTACCTCCGTTTGGACCAGATCCTGGTGTGGCAGGGTCTTCTTTGCCATGTATTTTAAAGGGGGTTGGAATGGGACCAGGATCGCAGGTTTCTTCTTCGGCAGGGGGAGCAGCTAGACTAGAATCCACTCTGTTCTTTTTGCAAAGCTCTTGCTCTGTGGTCTCATTTAAATCTTTGCCCTGCAACCTAGTGGGAGCCTCACAAATCACTCTGCCGATCAAAGCATTTTTGGGTATGTTTTCCAGCCATTCCTTCAACGATAGCAGATCGCAAGTGCAATCCCAGGGGTTATCCTCTAGCAGGATTTCAGCAATGCCTGGGATCTGCTCCAGGACCTCCTCGTAAGGCAAGGTTTTAAGACGGTTTCCCCGGAGGTCGAGGTGGGTGATCGGCACATACTGAAACACGTTAGGGGGTAAGGTGCTGATGAGATTGTCATTTAAAATCAACACCTCTAGTTTGTTTAAGTCCCTAAATGCTCCCGGGTCAATATCCCGCAATAGATTAAAATCTGCCTGGAGATACTCCAGATCATCCAGCCCCAGGAAAGTCTGCTTCCTGAACGATTTGATCTTGTTGTTGTTTATGTGCAAGCGTTTCACCAGCTGCAGCCCAAGGAAAGCCCCAGGAACAATCTCATGCAAACCGTTGTTTTCCATGTGCAAACTGACTGCATTGTAAAAGTTAGCAAACTCATTAGGGAAAAGTCGAGTCAGGGAATTTCCATGCAGGAATAAATGGTAAAACTGGGAAGTTGGGGCGGTGAAATGTTGCAGGCTGGTAAATCCCTTTTTCTCACAGTCTACGTGCAAATCCCCTTCTATCTCGTTGCAGGCACAGATCTTCTCTTTGCAAACGTCCCCTGTAACGTTTCCAGCAGCAAAACAAAGAGACGTCTCCAGCAACAGAATCCAAAGCAGCATTTTTAAACCGAGCGATTCATTCCCGATCTCATCACAAAGTAGCAGCCACCATCCTCCTCACACCGAAAACAATTCCAGTCCATTCAATACATGAAATGTCCGAACCACCACCAAAGGGAAGAAAAAAAAAAATGCGGGAGGGGGAGCAGGGAGGGTCGGTGAAGGAGGGGGGGGGGACACGAGTCTTTTCTGCTGTATCCCTCTTTTCCCCCCCCCACCACATACAACTGCAACAGCCCAGATTCCAGTCGGTAATTATATCCACAAACTATCCATGCACGTACTGCAAGGCACGCAAAAAAAAAAAAAAAAAAGGTGGAAGGGAATATAAAAAAATCCCCCTCCTCCTCCTCGCTTCCCTCTAAGCGGAGGTGCGCGGGGCGCGCTGCGCGGGCGGCAGGGCGCGCAGCGGCCACTGCATGTTGGAGCGAGGCGGGCAGCGGCTGCCGCGGGCAGGGCTGCACCGCCCGCGCGCCGCTCCGCTCCGCACTGACCTTGCCGAACGCGGCCGCGCTCCGCGCCGCGCTCCGCTCCGCGCCCGGCTCTGCTGTGCGCCCGCTGCTCCGCTGCGGTGCGCTGCGCTGCGCGCCGCCCGCCGGGCGCTGTCCAGCGCCGCGGTGCTGAACGCGCGCGGCTCAGGCGCTGCCCGCCCCGGCGGCGGCCGCTCCGCGCCCCGCCGGCCCCCGCCGCCCTGCGCGGCTCTCCATGCCCGGCCCGCCCGCTCGCCCTCGCCCGGCCGGCTCCGCGCTGCCTTCCTTCCTTCCTGCCTTCCTTCCCTCCTCGCTCTCTCGCTCGCTCTTCTTGCCTTTTCTCTTCCTTCCGCCGCCGCTGCCGACTTTGCGCGCACACACACACACGCGACACGCGCAGGGAGAGTTGCTAAGAGGCTCTGCTCGCCTCAACCTGGTGCACTCTGAAAGATCTGACACCCTCTGCCGAGCTGCAGTGGCAAAAATCCATCTGCTGAGGGAATGCTGGAGAGAGAAGGGAAAAAAAAATCAATCCGCGTGCAGGGCGAGCGTTAAAAGCGCTGGCGTTAAGAGCTGTCGATCTATTTAGATGCTTTCTCCTAAATGGATTATTTAATTTATTTCTTTTCTTTTAAGATGGAAAGTTTGGCGTCCCCTTCCTCCGGGCCAGTTCCCCATTGCCCTCGTTCACACTGCGCTAGCAACCCAGGAAGGTGCGTCCGCCCTATTTTATTTCCCAGTGGCTTGAATGGAATTAGTGTCAGGGTGTCAAGCGAATAGCAATTTGAAGTAATTATGCTGCACGCCATTTTTATCGTTGCTTTAAACGCATTTCTTCCTCCCCTGCAGTCTATAGCGTTCCATGCTGGATTTGGTCTCTCGCTGGCATTCTCTTTGGAATGTTGAACCGTGGATTATTGCATTTTATATATATATATATATATATATATATATAATTTAGATGATCACAGAGAAGAAATGGGGGAGGGAGGAGGGGATTGCTGTACTGTTAGTAATTCACGCTAACCTGTTCCTACCGGGTATAGGTTTTTTTTTTTTATTTATTTCCCTTCTCCCTTAAGGAGGGGAGGCGAGGGCTCGAGCTGACAGTTGTGCATCTTCACATTCTTATCTCTATATAAATACCCAGAGATGCACGTATATATACATGCACATTTATCTAGGGATATTTTTAATATCCTCTCTGTGGAAATACAACGCCTGCTCCCCCTCCCCTCCCGACCTCCTCTTCCCCCCACCCGCCTTCCCCCGCCCCATGCTCAAGCCTCCCCCCGCTTTTTCTGACAAAACAGATTACACAGCAGAAAAAAAAAAAAAAAAAAAAAAAGACGAAGAAAAAAGGTGCCTGGCCTTAGAAAAAGGAACCGAGCACACAAAAGTTTCTGCATCGCTTGGACGGCTTTCAGATGCCGACGAGCGGAGAACCAGTTGCACCTCTGGCGGTGCGCGTGGAAATGCGCCCTCCCTCCGCGCCTCGGGCACCCGGGCCGGGCTGGGGAGGAGGCGGCGGCCCCGTGGGGAACTTCGCAGCATCCCGGTACGGGCCGGGGGACAACAGGCCGGGCTGGGCTGGAGGAGGGATGCTATATATAGCCATATGATATATAGGGATGTTATGTATAGGGAAAGCCAGGGGTCTTATATAGGAAGACCGGGGTCCCTGCCCTCGGCGGCGAGCTAGTCGGACTAAAGCTTTTTCCTTCCTTGCTACCGCCGCCGAGCACGAGCCCTCTGCCACCGGAGAGCTACTCAACAAATTAGCGTAATCGGGGCACAGAAAAGTTGCAGGGGCTGTCATGGCCATTTGGGGTCCTCGGGAGCCGCTGCGGCGGGAAGGAACGGGAGGGAGGGGCGCGGGGGGAGGAAACGGGACGGGAGAAGGAAACGGAGCAGATGATGAAAAAAAAAAAAAAAAAAAAAAAGAAAAAGAAAAAAGAGAGAAAAGAGAGAGAGAGAGAGAAATGCTGGCCCTGAAAGCTCCCGTTCGATAAATTACAAGGGGGGCAGAACAGATAAAATGCCACCGAGACAGAAAGCACCACAAGAAATATATGAGCTGTTTCATCAGGAGAGAAAAAGAAGGAAAGGAAACTTGGCGCCACATTGAGGCACATTAATTCATTTCTCCTGATGGTTTCTTTGACTTTGTCTCTCGGTGCATGTTGTGGGGGAGATGGAGGGAGGGGGATCATCAAGCAGGCTGGAAATCTGCTGTGGATTAGGAATTGTAGAGGGAGGGAAGCCCGCAGGAACCCCTTGGGATAGAGAGCGAGGGAAAGGGGAGCAAGTCGGGACTGGATGAGCTGTGAGGGCAGGGGTAGGGGCTGGAAAAGGGGCAATGATCGGAGTAGGGGTAGAGACAGGGGTAGGAGACTCACGCACCTGGTATCAGCAGCTGCAGCAGCAGGGCGACCTGCTCACCATGAGCAGTGGCATGAGGGAGGAAATACTGAAATCCTGGAGCCTGGCAAATGCTCATCAGGACACGGGGCAGGAGGGCTAAACAGCATGTTCCCCTCCTGCCATAGAATAAAGCTTCTTAGCATCTTTGCCTTTGTGCTATTAAAATTGCTCAGGCACCATAGAAACAATCAAAATGCGACCAGAAGAGCTGAACATTAGCAAAATAATAAATAAATAAGTATGAATCAAATAATAAGAAGGAGGTAATGACCTGCTGTCAAAGCATGAAGGACAAATTGTCTGCTTCTTCTACGGGATCTGCTAAGAGGTGGGAATCAGCAGAAGCCGTCTGGGGCCTTGAAAATTCAAAGTGAAAAGAGAAGAGAAAACATTGACCAGAAGGTGGGAGAAGGTTCAGGTATGCTACTTAACGTCCAAGAGATAATATTTAGATAGCATACAGATAGCAGCTGTGTACACCGGAAGATATATAGAGAGGTTTATGCCTCATGTATGTTGATATATATATTGGGAGAGTATCTGCCAGGCAGAAATTGCCATCTAGATAACAGGGGAGGAAAAGAGGCATCACATATTTTAGATTTGGTATCTGAAATTTTGATTTATATCAAATTACACAAGAAGGGAGCATGTGAGTCAGGAAATGAGCCTGCGACTCTGTGACATAATTTCAAATCTTCAGATTTTTCTTTTGTATTCCTGAATTAAGTACAGAAACATTGCTTCTATGTATTTTAAGGAAACACTTGATTCTAGATCAGCTTGATCAGAATCTTTATGGCTAAGATTTTTTCACTATTTTATTTAAAGAATGCAGTAAAGAAGATGCAGTGCTAGAATACTACTGACTTTGCGTGTTTAAAGTTAAGATATGCATCTCAGTTTGCAACCCACACACAGGTTGGATAACAGGCGATCACACTATCACTTCAAGTTATCCAGTAGATCAGAGCATCCTAGCTGCACCAAGGAGAGATCAATTTTACATATTTTCTCTAGCTCTTTGCCCTAGCTGGCATCTTTTACCTCCTGCTTGTTCTACAACTTCTGGAAGCCTAAGACAATTGTACCTTCTTCTGGATACAATTCCCATGCTTAACTAGACATGAACAGGTTGGCTTGGGGATCACATGTGCCTTGTGAGAGCCTTACTCCTGGCCTGGAAAATATCTCGAAATGGGCAAAGGTGTGGGGATGATTTTTACCAATTTTCCCAGTTGGCAATCTGCCTTCTCCCATCTGCTATGACTAATCAGTAAGTAACACTGGCTCATGATCTATTTATCATATATCAAAACATGCTTAGAATCTCATTGCTTTATCTAAGATTTCAGATGTTGGAAAGCAGAACTCAGAGAAATTGCAAAGTTTGCACTGGAGAAATTATTACTGTAGATACCACACTTGTACACATGCTACCTAGTTTAAAATTTTCTTCTTTATTTCCGTGGGAGATATGGTAAAGAAGTCCTGTACTGTACACATGCCACTATATATGTGTGTGTGTATACTCCAAAATAAGATGGAGTGAGTACAATTTAAAAAAAAAAATAAAAGAAGAAATATCATAATTCATTCTGAATTATGACTTTATTCAGATTTGACTATTCTGAGAGGGAAAGCTAACATAGATATCTCAATATGCTGATGACCCCTGCAGAAGATACATTCCCCTGGTATATAAAATATCTTTAAATCAGCTTGGTTTATCCAGTTTTAGCTGAATGTATGAGGAAGACGTAAGTTAACATAAGGATCTTCTCCCAGAAATTTCTATATCTCCATGTATTTCACTAGGCTGTTTTCACAAAACTACTGGATTTCCACCTGAATTACTTATAGACTCAACCACATTTCTGAAAGGAGCTGTTTTTGTGCTCCTCATTTTCCTGAGGGCAGTGGCATGAAAATGTGTTTCAAATCTGCCTGTGATATGGAGCTTTGCAAAATGATGTGGTGGATGATCGGGATAAAAAAGGAAGAAGGAAGGAAGGAAGGAAGGAAGGAAGGAAGGAAGGAAGGAAGGAAGAAAGGAAGGAAGGAGGAAGGAAGGAAGGAAGGAAGGAAGGAAGGAAGGAAGGAAGGAAGGAAGGAAGGAAGGAAGGAAGGAAGGAAGGAAGGAAGGAAGGAAGGAAGGAAGGAAGGAAGGAAGGAAGGAAGGAAGGAAGGAAGGAAGGAAGGAGACAGTACTTGAGAAGTAATTTGTCTACTTTGTCTAGTGGTAGGAGATTGGCTTAGGATTAGAAAGAAGTGTAAGAAAATTCCAACTCCACATGTTCTTCTTTCTTGGCTCATACCCTCAAACACCAGGCTACCAACCATCTTGCTGCAGCTGTTTTCTTTTACAAGAAAGATTTTGAGATCCCTTGAACAAGAGAAAGGAAGTTGGGAATAGAATTTTGCAGCCTACTGCTTATAGCACCCACCAGGGTATGTGGAGTCCTGAGAGGACCTACTTGCATTGTGCTTTCAGATGAGCTTAACTTTGACTTAATAGAGTCCACACATCAGAGATTTAGACCTCAGAGTCTGTAGTAAGCCAAGAACATTTCTTGCTCAAGTAGAGATATTAATTAGTACTTGTGACAATTTTATCTGTGGGAATTTGCCTGATTAGGGACAATTCTTAAAATCTTCAAATGCTATGTGTCAGAAAAGTGAATAGGTCTCACAGAGGCCATTGAGTTTTATTTCCAATAGGAGTCTACTCTGCCAAATAAGGCCGTGTAGTCATGTCACAATTCTGATGATGTGGATGCAAGACATTTACTCAGTGGGAAGGCAGGCCAGAGTTATGTGCAGGATTGTTTTTTTTTTCCTTTTGCTCTTACTTGCATATTATATATATTCTGGGCTTGTGAACCAGTTCCTACTGTGACTGCCGCATTAAAATATGTAAGCAGTTTTTAGGACAGGGACTGAAATCCACAACTACTGTCCTTACTAGTGGGAGTATTCAGAACAGCTGTCTAGTGAAACACTGAATTCACACTTACTCATTTGTATTTTCTCTCTCACATTTGTATTTTCTCTTCTTTTACTTTTTTTCTTTTCTTTTTTTTTTTTTTTTTTCAGTTGATAACATAGTTCACAGGCGTGTCAAGTCTTTAGAAGAAAAGAGTATTTTAGGAAGGTCAAGGGACAGACTTGAACCCCCTTCAGCTTAGCAGTGAACTGACCCTGCCTGGGAAAAATGTTCTGCTCCCTGTGGATACTATTCATAAATGTTAAGCAGAAAGGTAGGAAAACTACCCTCCTTCCATTTGTCTCTCCCAAAACACACACACAGAATTTAAAGGAAAATTGATTCAAATAAGAGGTGGGTTATCTATTTTCAGCAGGTGTTTCAAACCATGGAGCTCAGGGAGAGAGAGAAGTTTTACTGCAGTCCTGACCCCAGAATGTGAACTGAGATTTCACTGCAGCATTTCTCTTAAATGGTTGCAACTTCAATGCTCTAAACCCTCATGTCCAGGCAAGGCCTAGTTCTTTACTTTTCCAGTGCAGCATGTGAAATGGTCTGTTGCCAGATTCAGGGATCTGGACTCCACTCCAGGTTTATGCATCTTAAGTTTGGCATTGCAGTGTTCAGCACTGCAGCACTCAAATACTCATTTTTTTTCTCTCTCTCTCTCTCTCTCTTTTTTTTTCACTTTGTAATAATACACATGCATTTACAATGTGGAAAAAATATTACAGTGTAATTAACTAGAACTGTGAGTAATATTTGTTCTTTTGATCAGATATTGCAGGGAAAGTGCTAACATAATTTTATAATCCTTAATAAGAAGTGATAATGTTTGTACCATGTTCTAACCTCAGCACATCCTTTTTCTTTTTCTTTTTTTTTTTTGAACAGATTCCAGTGTTATCATTTTAAGCACTTGTTACAACAGTTCTCAACATCGTGCAGGATTTGACTCCTCTGTAATGTGATCAATACACAATATAGTGCTTTACTTTTACTAATGTGACCTTTTTGCAGTTTGATTGCTTGCCTACCTCATTCTTTCCTGAAACATTAGAGTCTGAAAACAAGCAAAAGCTTCAAATAGCAGGTCATTCTCTAGCATATTTGACTGACTAGAGTAAAGTGTATTCATATCATGCAAAGTTAGTTAAAAATTACTTCCATCCTCTTATGAAAACTCATGTGTCAAGACAGGAAGAGCATGAATTAACTCATGTGATATAAATAGCAATGTCATTTGGAGATACACTAAGTATCCAGAAGTATCTTCCAAAAAGAAAAAAAAAGGAAAAAAAAGGTCCAAAATTTAGATCTATTCCTTGAGCAGATAGTCCAACTGAATCATATCAGCCTGATGATACATCTATAATGTGTTTTCATTAATTCTTTTCTTATCCATTTCCACAGCATACTCTCAGGGTAGTCTAAGAATCATTTAAATGGACAAAAGTAGATAAAAGTATGCTTCTGTTCTCTCTAACTCTAGCTCATTTTTGTTGTGTAATTATGGAGAGGGAAGCATTTTCTGAAGTGTAGAACACAGGACTTAGACTGACACTTGCCCTACTCCTGGCTCTACCAATATTTTACTGACGTGATTCTGGGCAAGTTATTTCCCTTTCCCATGCCTCAGTTTCCCTGAATATAAATCGAAGGAATTATGCAGTCCAAAGACATCTTGGAACCTATTGCTGAATAAACATGATAGCTAATCATTATCTTTCATCACTCAAGGGCATGAAGTAAAAAGTCAAATCTCATGTAGGAGTAACACTCAATTCTTTTTTATCAGCAGATCTCACAGGCCCTTACAATGGAACATAGTATAATTTTCTTTGTTCAACAACTTGGAAAACAGAGGCACTGACCTTGGGAAGGTCACACATCAAGCCGTTGATGGAGCCAGAAATAGACCCGATTCTCAGAGGCCTTGCCCTGTATGCTACCCCAGCATTTCAGAAATATAGAACTCAGAGAAATAAGTCTGCTCCCAAAGAAAATTTGAAGGCCTGCTGCCTACTCTTGTCCACTCTGAAACTTGATTTTATGCATCAAACGTTGCATATGTCAGTCATTTTCTTTCTGGAGGCCTAATGTAGTTGTGTGGTGTGACAGTAATATCACGACTCATTTTTCTTAGGAAACCACATCTTAATTCACAATATTTTAATTATTTTAACTGGGGAAAAAATGACTGACTCAAAATTGAGACTTTTACCAGCATACCGATTTCAGAGACAAATAACAAACCATTTGAAACACAAAGTACCTCTCACTAAGAAACATTTTGGAATAAAAAATAATATAGGAACTTTCTGTATAAAAAGGAAAATTTGGAAGAAGTGGTTTTCTGTTCCAGAAGACTGTCAGTTTCTACTTTCTGCTTGAAAATATTACAAAACAAAATGACCTGTCAAAGATGTAAAGCAAATAAATAATTTGAGTACAAAATAGAAATCTGCAGCAAATCATTTGAGTTGAGTGAATATCTTTCATGTCTCTGGTATTTTTTGTTTTTGAATATAAAACAAAACACATTTTGAAATGGAAATTCAAAATGGAATGTCAGGAAAACAGAATTTGGTATCAGTTTTTCCTTTTTTTTTAAAACTGTATTTTGTCAAAATTATTTTTGCTTGAGTTGATTAACATGAATTGGAATTATCTGATAGAAAATTTCTGAATAGCTTTCCAAAATTATCTGTTGGGAGAGCATCACATGATGTCTGAGTGTTAGAAGAGAATTGCTGGACATCAGCAATACTGTAAGAAGACTAAATAGATGAAATGTTAATAACAATAAAATAATACCTTATGTGTATTTATGCAATGTCTAGAAATTGTGCCCTGCGACCAATCCCACATGACATTTTAGTTTTAATTAAATAATGCTTCAGAGAAATAAAGGAAAATAGGTTTGTGACCTGATTAATCATTGTACTAGTCAATTTTACCTCACTGCATCACAAATGATTTCACATGCACTATTCTGGTGTAAAATTAGAGCAATGCAGTGGTGACTCAGGATGTAAAGTTTTGTTTCCTTTGTTTTGCTTTTCACCCTCTGGCAAAGCTGATTTGAGAAATCCTTCATTGCCTTTGCTAGCCCCCAGCCACCAAATCTAATTCCTTAAGGCTTTTTATTTAACCAAGATCATTTTATTGATCCAGTTCATTGCATGGTCCACAAACAGTTGTGTCCTGCCCTAGCCGATGGCAGGGACAAATCAGCATTGCTGCTGAGGGGACTAAGCCAGGATGCTTATGCTCAGTGGGCATGAGTATATACTGAAGGCTAGAATTCAGCCCCTACAAATCCTTATCATCTGGAATGAATCTGGACCATAATATCTTGGAATTATTCAGTAAAATACACACTACATAAAGCAGAGTTTTACATAACACTGTTGCAATTGAAATTTTATATTGTATATATTGCGTGTATATATATATATACACACATACACACACATACATATATATACGTATATATATATATGTGTGTGTGTATGATATGTACGTTTAGTTAGGTCAGTAGAGCTTGCCATGATTGAAATGCTTAAACAGCAATGCTTATTTGCAGTAGCTAGTTCTTACGGATGATTGATTATCACCGCTGCGTATTTCCATGCTTAGTCCTTAACAAACATTCTCTATGCTAGCAGTGTATTTTCAATACCATGGAGCTGATACCATATAGTTAGAGCTGTACCTGATGGCTACAGACTGATGGTCGCCCTCTCGAAAGGAAGGAGGCCTCTCTTCTGCTCCCAACATAATTAGCTTGATTTTAGGAGCCTTGGAGAAGACTTGTTGTCTCCTCCAGGCATGTTTCCAATCTGTTCTACATCCATCGTTCTTACCTTGGAGATTTTTCTTCCTCTACCTGTTTTTTTTCCCATGCCCTGTTTGTGCATTTATACAGTAAGTCTCCACTTGCTGTTTTGTATCACCTTTATATTTACCTTTAGTTGTGCCAAAGTGATCTAATATTGCAGATATTACTAGTGTTGCAATGTTACAGAATGGTTATACAGTGTGATTAATTATGTTATTTTAGTGTGCGTATGTTTAGGTTCAAAGCAAGTGGTTATTAACTATGTCCTGCTTAGTCTGCTTCTACTTTACGTACAACAGGCCTCTCTTTTGGCTATAAGGTTACTACTTCAGCTACATCCTGATAAATACGATGTGGTTTCAGCAGAAGATACTTGAAAGCAGCTTACTACAGATTCACATTTAAATAATGGTATATGAATCAGAATTTTGTCTATAGACTGTTTTGTTTGGTCGCTTTTAGATGGAAGCAACCTGCTTACTGTCACCCATATGTTCTAGGATGAAAAATTCAATGAAAATTAGGATAGTGGATTTCTGAGTTTACCAAAGGATTCAAAGAGCTGACGCTGTTTTACAGTTATACTTTCTTTATTCTGAGTATGCATTAGCATTTCAACATATGTAATTAAAAAAAAATATATTACGAGCAATCCATATTACATGGCCCTGGATATGTATTTTGGGGATTTGCATGTTTGGCTCTTCAGTGGATTATCTGATGTACATATGCAGTATTTACACTATAGAACTGTGACTGTTGGATGAAGAGGTGAACACAAACCCTCTGTACTGCACACATGCAAGGGAGCCTGTGTAGAGTTATTCTTATTCCTAATTTTGATTAGAAACACTAAAACACAGTATCTCTGCCATCGCTAGGGGAATGAGGCAGCGTACTAAAGGAATGCATGGCCACTCATGGAAAATACTTGCAGAAGGGTAAAAGGGGTCAGTGCTGAAGAATTCACTTCTCTCTAACCCTCTCTTTCATTTTCTTTCTCTGTAACACTCATCACGAAAGTTCAAGTTATTGAGGACTAACTCGATAACTTGCGTTCTTTCAATTAACCATGGAAGGTCAACTAAAGGAAAAGCAAAAAAAAAACAAAAAAAAAAACAAAAAAAAAAACAAAAGCAAGCAAGCAAGAGATCAGCTGATAACACAAGGCTTTCTCTCTGAGGACTCAGAGCAGCAGCACCTCTGTTTCACAGAATTTTCAAAATCTAAAAAGATTAAAGCTACATTTTTCTGAACAATTGATTTTTTTTTTTAGATTATTGCTGGAACAAAAACAATAAAATCAACTGATTTTTAAGTTAAATTGTTTTATCCTATTTTCTTGATTAATGACTTCTTTGGGATGGGAAATGGGAGGAGAGGAAAGGGATAAATATTTTAAAAAATAAGTAAGAATAAAATATTTTAATGCTTTCAAATTTATTTTTTAAAAGTAAAACTGAAGCAAATCCATACCGGAATAATTCAGGAATCTGGTTGCTGCTTTAGCTCTTAGCATCTAGACTATCCTAAATATCTAGATATCTCTACAGTCAATGCAGAGAAAGTAGCTATGTAATTTGTACTGAAATATGTTTAATAATTTAATAAAACTCTTGAAGCACAAGTTTTCTTCAAGTTCTCAATCAACTTTGTTAATGAGATTGTGAGAAAAAAATGCTTCAAATTTTACTGAAAAATTTACTGAATTTTTCAACCAATTTTTTTCTCTCCTACAATGTTTATAAATAATCATGTAGTTGTCTGGGAAATTAGAGTGACACAAATATATTTTTTTTCCCTTTTTGAGTTAGTGAAACAAAGAATGCTAGCTGCAAGTGAGCAGGGAAACACGTTAACCTTATAGAACTAAACAGTTACATCATATCTGGTACTTTTATGATATTTAATATTTATTAAGCATACAGTAGAGCAAGGCAGAGACGTTTCATACTAGAGGAAGAGATTTCTTCACTGTGGGAACTTCTAACTCTATAAAACTCAGCAAAGGGTCCTTTCCATTAGAACAATCTTTGAGAAAGAAAATCCTAATAGTGAATTAGGGTTTTGGGAACCAAGAAGCCTCGACTTGCTCTTAGCTTTTCCACTCACACACTGTGCAAGTAAGTATTAAGGTGAAAAAAAAAAAAAAAAAGTAAAACAAATAAACAAGACTTGAAACCTGTCCCTGCAAGTCACAAATCACTTAAGGACGAGTTGCGAATTTTTAGCACTTTTTTTTTTGTATGTGTTCACAGCTCCAAACATTAAATTAGGAGAAATTATATGGTGTTTATTTTACTGACATTTGTATTTGATGATCTTTTGGTGAGTACTAGTGTATGTAGTTAAAGATAATATATTTATATTTTGTTTTTCAGAATTTTTTTGCACAATGTCAAGAAATGCCTGTAAACCTTTTTTGGTTTGGTTATGCCATCTTCAGTTTAGACAAGGAGTTGGAAAATTAAAGCCAGAATAAAGTTCAAACTAACGCTTTCTGACAGAAATGCATGATATATTTTGACATTTGTGAATTTATTTCATATCCTTTTAATCTGATATTTGTTTTCTGAACATCTGGTACTGTGTTTAAGAGCCAACTGCTGGCCTACTCTCTATTTTCTTTTGGATTTTATATGTTAAGATAATACATTCTAATGTTGTTTAGGTATGTGCCTGCTCCTTTAATCCAAGGATAAACAAGTTGAATCAAAGATGTAAAATATTGCACTGCAACTCTTTCTTCGTTTCCTCCTTATGCTTTTAACATAATTGAAGGCTAAAGCAGTCCTGAGGGCAGTACAAGACATGAACTCAAAATTAAATCAAAGGGGAATGCATCAGAGAAAGGAGTGTGTATTTTATTTTTATTTTATTTTATTTTATTTTATTTTATTTTATTTTATTTTATTTTATTTTATTTTATTTTATTTTAATCTCCCTTGGTAGAAAAGCTCTGAATATCTTCACTGTGAATTTTGGTAGAAGATGTTGTTGCAGCATCTACCTAGTAGATTTCTCACTTTACTGGAACTTTCAATAGCTGTGACTTTCAAGAAAGAAAGAAGGGAGGAAGGGAAGGAGGGAGGGAGGGAGGAAAAGAAGGAATATGGGAAGGAGGGACGGAAGGAAGGAAGGAAAGAAGGAAGGAAGGAAGGAAGGAAGGAAGGAAGGAAGGAAGGAAGGAAGGAAGGAAGGAAGGAAGGAAGGAAGGAAGGAAGGAAGGAAGGAAGGAAGGAAGGAAGGAAGGAAGGAAGGAAGGAAGGAGGGAAGGAGGGAAGGAAGGAAGGAAGG